>NC_059337.1:79100000-79295000 GCF_018350155.1 Leopardus geoffroyi
TCCATATTTCCTACAAGTATGGTGCTTTGCTGAGCGAAAAGAGTCCATGGTTACTAATAGTTTAGCGTATGTTCCCTTTGCAAAGGCATCCATGTGAAGGTGAGGAAACGACATCTTTAAAGGGCAAAAGGGTAATGGAAGACACGACTTGTAAGACAGAGCCTTGGATAATACTGAACAAAGGTGGATCAACACAAGGGGTCAGTGAAAGAGATAAAGAAGAAGCAAGAAGAATGAAATCAAGAGAATGTGATGTCATAATTCAGGAAGAGAGATGCTCAAGAATGAATGTGTAATCAACAAAGTCAAGTTGATGTTTTTGGATGACATGCTTACCATGTAATTAAAGAAGACATTGTCTGCCTTCATGGTGGGATATGCTAAGAAAAGTGATTACATTTGTGTGAGAAGAAAGGTTATATTTCATATTACCTTAAACAAAATATTTAAGTTCACTTTCGTTATTGGAAGGAACTACTGTGGGAGGAAGTTGAGTGGTGTTGCAAAAAAAAATTTATTTATCCAGTTGTGTATATGTATCCCGGTTGGAAAATAAGTTGGGCACAGAACTAAATAAGTTTTGTCAGTGGATGTTAATTTTAATTTCAAAATCCCTTGAAATGGTCTACAAAAGAGGGAAATAATCTACAGACTTCAAATATGTGTCATATGGACATTTACATTATCTACAACATTATCTATATCCATCCTTTCTCATTAGAGCAAGAAAATATTTTTATTTTTATTTTTTTAATGTTTATTTATTGTTTTGAGAGAGAGATAGAGAGTAGGGGAAGTGCAGAGAGAGAAAGGGAGACAGAAAGTCCTGAGCAGGCTCTGTACATGCAGTGAGGAGCCCAAAACAGGGCTCGATCTCACAAACCGTGAGATCTTGACCTGAGCTGAAATCAAGAGTTGGATGCTTAACTGACTGAGCCACCCAGGTGCCCCAAAACAAAACATTTTTTTAAAGAAGAGAAGGGACTTCCGGGTAAGATGACAGAGTAGGAGGATCCTAATCTTACTTGTCCTAGGGATACAAGTAGATAACACCCACATCAGTGTAAATAACCCAGAAAATGACACAAAGACTGGCAGAAAAGACTCCACAGTTAAATGTAGAGAGGAAGCCACATCAAAGATGGTAAGAAGGCAGAGACATGAACAGGAGTTAAAGGAACCCATGGGAGGGGAAGAACCAAGATGGCGGAACAGCATGGAAGTTTTTTGTGTGTCTCGAGTCCATGAAATACAGCCAGACCAACACTAAACCATCCTACACACCTAGAAAACTGATTGGAGGATTCATTACAACAATCTGCACAACCTGAACCACAGAATTCAGCAGGTATGTGGTGCAGAGAGGTGAATTTGGGGAGTGAGAAGCCGCGGAGCATAGGGGACCGCTTTTGTGGGTGGAGAGAGGACGGACACTGGGGAGGGGGCTGAGAATACGGGAAAAGTACCCCTCCCCAAAAGCAGCTGTAGAGAAAGTGGAAAATTGGAAACAGCCGCAGGGACTAAACTAAAAAGGGAGAAAGAAAGGAGAGGGTTTAAATTCCATTAAGACTATAAACAAGGGGAGCGCAAAGGCTGCAACTCCTCAGCTCGATACCTGGCAGTGCTCTGGTGGGAAGGGCAAATCCCCAGGAACAGAGTGGGGTCTGGGAGGTTCTTGGGCTACACGGGGAAAAGTGGCTCCATTGTTGGAAGGAGATTTGGTAGAGACTGTTGAAGCCACCTGGTCCCAGCAGACCCTGGAAGACAGCCACACTGGCTGGTGCTGGGGCAAGGTTGTTGAGGGTGAAGCCTGGTGTCAGATGTGTGTTGTGTTTTTCCATAATCCCTGAAACGCTGCTGCTACACTATCTCGCGAACTTTTTCTGGGGCGAGCTGGCACCTGGCTGCAGTCTCGGGGCACCGTCAGCAGCAGGGTGCAGCAAGCGTTCCTGGGTGCAGCTGACATTCGGCCAGTGCTCATTTGCCGTTGCTTGGTGAGACCCTCCCGCAGAGGGGTGGAACGGGCCAAAGCCACAGTCTTTCAGAAGTAAGGGGCTGGGGAAAACAGCCGCATCTGAGACAAAACTCGGGAGAGAGGTACTGCCTGAGGCCTGGTCACAGAGAGTGAAAAAGCGGGGAGTGGACTGAAGCTGAAGACAGAGGACCGGTATGCAATTGCTGATGTGGAAGAACAGATGGGGTAGCTGGGTAGTGCCATTTTCGCCACTCCCGCACATGCGCATACGCACTATGAGCATGGCCACAACCCACCCCAGTAGGCTAGCAGCGCCATCTAGTGGACAGCGGAGCTGTTACACTGAGCCCCACCAAACTGGGCCAACATAGCTCTTCAAGAACACCAGTCTCACCCCTGGCTTAGTTTATGGACTATAAAGCGCTACATAGACTGACTTCTAGGGGAAAACGAAGAAATTTCATTCCTACTTAAACCTGTTAGCAGGTTCATCTATTCAATTTTTTTTCTTTTTCTCTTTTACACCTCTTCTTTTTATTGAATAAAGAGAAAAAATTCATTTTTGTTTTCAATTTTCATTAAAAATATTTTTCTTTAATTTTTATTACTATATTTTTTACTTTTGTGTAAATTTTTTCAAATTCCATTTTATTTCCATCATTTTATTTTAGTCTATTTCAGCGTATTCATCTTTTCAAATTTTCAAACAATTTCCTTTTTTTCTTTCTTTTTTTGTTTTTCATTTATTTTCTTTTTCTTGAATACAGAAAGAGAAAAACTTCATTTTTACTTTCAATTTCTATTAAAGTATTTTTTTATTTAATTTTTACTATACTTTTTGCTCTTATGTAAATTTTTTCAAATTCTATTTTATTTCCATCATTTTATTTTAGTCTACTACAGTGTATTCACTTTTTCAAATTTTCAAACGATTTCTTTTTTTTTCTTTTTTGAAATCTTTTTTCTTTTTCATTTCTTTTATTTTTTCTTAAATGCATAAAAAGAAAAAAATTCATATTTATTTTTAATTTTTATTAAAAATATTTCCTTTATTTTTTTCTACTATATTCTTTACTTTTGTGTATATTTTTTCAAATTCTATTTTACCCCCATCATCTCATTTTAGTCTACTTCAGTGTATTTATTTTTTCAAATTCTCAAACGATTTCCTCCTCGCTCCTTTTCTTTCTCTAATCTGTCAAACCACTTTCAACACCCAGACCAAAACACAACTAGGATCTAGCATCATCTATTCGATATTTGTGTGTGTGTGTGTGTGTTTAATTTTTAATTTTAATTTTTTTAATTTAATTTTTTATTTCAATTCTTCTACCTCATTAATACCTTTTCTCCCTTCAAAATGACAAAATGAAGGAATTTACCCCAAAAGAAAGAGCACGAAGAAATGAGAGCCAGGGATTTAACCAACGCAGATACAAGCAAGATGTCTGAACCAGAATTTAGAATCATGATAATAAGAATACTAGCTGGAGTCAAAAATAGATTAAAATCCCTTTCTGCAGAGATAAAAGAAGTAAAAAATAGCCAGAATGAAATTAAAAATGCTGTAACTGAGCTGCAATCATGGATGGATGCAGTGGCGACAAGGATGGATGAGACAGAACAGATAATCAGCGATATAGAGGACAAACTTATAGAGAATAATGAAGCAGAAAAAGAGAGATTAAGGCAAAAGAGCATGATTTAAGAATTAGAGAAATCAGTGACTCATTAAAAAGGAACAACATCAGAATCATAGGGGTCCCAGAAGAGGAAGAGAGAGAAATAGGGGTGGAAGGATTATGTGAACAAATCATAGCAGAAAACTTTCCTAACCTGGGGAAAGACACAGACATCAAAATCAAGGAAGCACAGAGGACCCCCATTAGATTCAACAAAACCGACCATCAGCAAGGCATATCATAGTCAAATTCACAAAATAGTCAGGCAAGGAGAGAATCATGAAAGCAGCAAGGGGAAAAATAGTCCCTAACATATAAGGGAAGACAGATCAGGTTTGCAGCAGACCTATCCACAGCAACTTGGCAGGCCAGAAAGGAGTGGCAGGATATATTCAGTGTGCTGAATCAGAAAAATATGCAGCCAAGAATTCTTTATCCAGCAAGGCTGTCATTCAAAATAGGAGAGATAAAAAGTTTCCCAGACAAACAAAAATTAAAGGAGTTTGTCACCACTAAACCAGCCCTGCAAGAAATTTTAAGGGTGACTCTCTGAGGGGAGAAAAGATGAAAAAAAAAAAAAAAATATATATATATATATATATATATATATATATATATATATATATATATAATATAAAAATACCAAAAGCAACAAAGATTAGAAAGGACCAGAGAACACTACCATAAACTCCAACTCTACAAGCATCATAATGGCAATAAATTCATTTCAGTACTCACTCACTCTAAACATCAATGTAGTCAATGCTCCAATCAAAAGACATAGGGTAACAGAATGGATAAGAAAACAAGATCCATCTATATGCTGTTTACAAGAGACCCAGTTTAGACCAAAAGACACCTTCAGTTTGAAAATAAAGGGATGGAGAACCATCTATCATGCTAATGGTTAACAAAAGAAAGCCGGAGTAGCCAAACATATATCAGACAATCTAGACTTTAAAATAAAGACTGTATCAAGAGATTCAGAAGGGCATTATATCATAATCAAGGGGTCTATACCATAATCAAGTGGTCAAGAAAACTTAACAATTGTAAACATTTATGAGCCAAATGTGGAAGCACCCAAATATATACATCAATTAATCACAAACATAAAGAAACTCATCGATAGTAATACCATAATAGTAGGAGACTTCAACACCCCACTCACAGCAATGGACAGATCATCTAATCAAAAAATCAACAAGGAAACAATGGCTTTGAATGTCACACTGGACCAGATGGACTTAACAGATACATTGAGTACATTTTATCCTAAAGCAGCAGAATATACATTCTTCTCCAGTGCACATGGAACGTTCCCCAGAATAGACCATATACTGGGACACAAATCAGCCCTAAGTAAGTACAAAAAGTATGGGATCATACGGTGCATATTTTCAGACCACAACGCTATGAAACTTGAAATCAACCACAAGGAAAAGTTTGGAAAGGTAGCAAATACTTAGAGACTTAAGAACATCCTACTAAAGAATGAATGGGCTAACCAAGCAGTTAAGGAGGAAATTAAAAAGTATATGGAAATCAATGAAAATGATAACACCACAACCCAAAACCTCTGGGACACAGCAAAGGTGGTCAGAAGAGGAAAGTATATAGCAATCCAGGCCTTCCTAAAGAAGGAAGAAAGATCCCAGATTCACAACCTAACCTTATGCCTTAAAGAGCTGGAAAAAGGACAGCAAACAAAACCCCAAACCAGCAGAAGACAGGAAATAATAAAGACTAGAGCAGAAATTAATGCTATTGAAACCAAAAAAACACAGTAGAACAGATCAATAAAACCAGAAGCTGGTACTTTGAAAGAATTAACAAAATTGATAAAACACTAGCCAGTCTGATCAAAAAGAAAAAGGAAAGGACCCAAATAAATAAAATCAAGAATGAAAGAGGAGAGATCACAACCAACACAACAGAAATAAAAACAATAATAAGAGAATATTATGAGCAATTATATGCCAATAAAATGGGTAATTTGGAAGAAGTGGACAAATTCCTAGAAACATATACATTACCAAAACTGAAACAGGAGGAAATAAAGCATTTGAACAGACCAATAACCAGTAAGGAAATCAAATTAGTAATCAAAAAATCTGCCAAAACACAAGAGTCCAGGGCCAGATGGCTTTCCAGGGGAATTCTACCAAACATTTAAGGAAGAGTTAACACCTATTCTCTTGAAACTGTTCCAAAAAATAGAAATGGGAGGAAACCTTCCAAACTCTTTCTAGGAATCCAGCATTACCTTGATTCTAAAACCAGACAGAAACCATGCTAAAAAGGAGAACTATAGACGAATTTCCCTGATGAACATGGATGCAAAAATCCTCAACAAGATATTAGCCTACCAGCTCCAACAATACATTAAAAAAATTATTCACCACGACCAAGCGGGATTTATACCTGGGATGCAGGACTGGTTCAATATGTGCAAAACAATTAACGTGATTCATCACATCAATAAAAGAAAGGACAAGAACCATATGATCTTCTCAATAGATGCAGAGAAAGCATTTGGCAAAATACAGCATCCTTTCATGATAAAAACCCTCAAGAAAGCAGGGATAGAAGGAGCATACCTCAATTTCATAAAAGCCATATATGAATTACCCAACGCTAATATCATCCTCAATGGGGAAAAACTGACAGCTTTCCCCCTAAAGTCAGGAACAAGACAGGGATGTCCACTCTTGCCACTGTTATTCAACATAGTATTGGAAGTCTTAGCCTCTGCAATCAGACAACACAAAGAAATAAAAGGCATCCAAATCGGCAAGGAGGAGGTCAAACTTTGATTCTTCACAGATGACATGATATTCTATATGGAAAACCCAAAAGATTCCACCAAAAAACTGCTAGAATTGATTCATGAATTCAGGAAAGTTGCAGGATATAAAATCAATGCACAGAAATCGGTTGCATTCCTATACACCAGCAATGAAGCGACAGAAAGAGAAATCAAGGAATCGATCCCATTTATAGTTGCACAAAAAAACCATAAAATACCTAGGAATAAATCTAAACAAATAGGTGAAGAATCTATACACTGAAAACTATAGAAAGCTTACAAAAGAAATTGAAGACACAAAAAATGGAAGAAGATTCCATGCCCCTGGATAGGAAGAACAAATATTGTTAAAATGTTGATACTACCCAAAGCAGTCTACATATTAAATGCAATCCCTATCAAAATAACACCAGGATTCTTCATAGAGCTAGAACAAATAATCCTAAGATTTGTATGGAACCAGAAAAGACTCTGAATAGCCAAAGCGATCTTGAAAAAGAAACCCAAAGCAGGAGGCATCACGATCCCAGACTTCAAGCTATACTACAAAGCTGTCATCATCAAGACAGTATGGTACTGGCACAAGTACAGACACGCAGATCAATGGAACAGAATAGAGAACCCAGAAATGGACCCACAAACATATGGCCAACTCATCTTTGACAAAGCAGGAAAGAATATCCAATGGTATAAAGACAGTCTCTTCAGCAAGTGGTGCTGGGAAAACTGGACAGCGACATGCAGAAGAATGAACCTGGACCACTTTCTTACACCAGACACAAAAATCAACTCAAAATGGATGAAAGACCTCAATGTAAGACAGGAAGCCATCAAAATCCTCAAGGAAAAAGCAGGCAAAAACCTCTTTGATCTGGGCCGCAGCAACTTCTTACTCAACACGTCTCGGGACACAAGGGAAACAAAAGCAAAAATGAACTACTGGGACCTCATCAAAATAAAAAGCTTCTGCACAGTGAAGGAAACAGTCAGCAAAATGAAAAGGCAACCGACAGAAGGGGAGAAGATATTTGCAAATGACATATCAGATAAAGGGTTAGTAATCGAAATCTATAAAGAACTGATCAAACTCAACACCCCCAAAAACAAATAATCCAGTGAAGAAATGGGCAAAAGTCATGAATAGACACTTCTCCAAAGACATCCAGATGGCCAACCGACACATGAAAAAATGCTCAGCATCACTCATCACCAGGGAAATACAAATCAAAACCACAATGAGATACCACCTTACACCTGTCAGAATGGCTAACATTAACAACTCAGGCAACAACAGATGTTGGTGAGGATGCAGAGAAAGAGGATCTCTTTTGCATTGTTGGTGGGAATGCAAGCTGGTGCACCTACTCTGGAAAACAGTATGGAGATTCCTCAAAAAACTAAAAATAGAACTACCCTATGACCCAGCAATTGCACTACTAGGCATTCGTCCACGGGATACAGGTGTGCTGTTTTGAAGGGACACATGCGCCCCCATGTTTATAACAGCATTATCAACAATAGCCAAAGTATGGAAAGAGCCCAAACGTCCATCGATGGATGAATGGATAAAGAAGATGTGGTATATATATACAACGGAGTATTACTCAGAAATCAAAAAGAATGAAATCTTGCCATTTGCAACTACATGGGTGGAACTGGAGGGTATTATGCTAAGTGAAATTAGTCAGTCAGAGAAAGACAAAAATCATATGACTTCACTCATATGAAGACTTTAAGAGACAAAACAGATGAACATAAGGGAAGGGAAACAAAAATAATATAAAAACAGGGAGGGGGGACAAAACAGAAGAGAGTCATAAATATGCAGAACAAGCTGGAGGGGTTGTGGGTGGGGGTGGGATAAATGGGTAAGGGCCACTAAAGAATCTACTCCTGAAATCATTGTCGCACTGTATGCTAACTAATTTGGATGTAAAATTTAAAAAAAAAAAAAAAAAAAAAGAACCCATGGGACTGTCTGCTGGAGGGAGGGACAGTGCAGTGTGAAGAGGGGAATAAAACAATTCCTCATACCAGACACCCCAGGCATAGGGAACTTACATGAGGAAGATTAATCCCCATAATATTTTGTTTTGAAAACCAGAGTGGCCAAATTTTTCAAGTTTCTGGAATCAGAGCATGTGTTGGAGGGGCAGGGATCATTGGGAGACTTCTCCAGGAACAAAGGAGTTGGCAGGCACAATTTTCCTCCCTCACTCCTCAGCCTAGACATATGGACACTTGTAGGAACCAGTGCAGCTCCAACACTCTCTACCTAAATGCTAATAGCATGCTCTACCCCAGCATTCTCCTATGGACATGCTCCCTCCAGCCAGGCCTTTGTTCTAGGTGTCCTCTCATAGCAGAACTGCACAAAACTTGCTAACACCACATGCCCTGCACCTCCACACTCTTCTGGGGATCCACCCCCTCCAACTTCACCTTACCTGGTCCCTAGTGACTGCTGGTCCCCTCTCCTGCAGCAAACCTCTGTGGAATTTCAGGCATCAAGTACCCTGCCCCCACATTCTCCTGTGGACCTACCCCCTCCAATAAGCCTTTGGCTGGAGCCCATCCAAAGCAGTGCCACAAAAATGACAGTGTGCAAGCAGCCTGGAGAAAGCCAGCACCACTGCAAAGGACTCCTACCCAGGGAACTAAGATAACACACACAGTGTGGACCCAACCATGGGCTGGGGACAGACTTCTGGTGAAAGATGAAAGATGAAAGATTCTCAGGAGACAAAACAGGGAAAGCACCTTGCAGGTCAGGGCTACTGCATCTCTGGCAAATGCCTGGTCTGACTCAACTTAAGCCCAAGGCAGCCCAAGACTGGCCTACTAACAACACTGGTGTCAAACCCTGCCCACAACAGGGAAAGAGAGCCATTGCAGAAAACTGGACCGAAGGCAAAAGCAGCACAGCCACAACAGTAGGGTGCACACACAACACACAAGAGACACTCCTGAAGTACCAGGTTCTGGTGAACAGGGGGCACTGCACTGCAGGGAACTTCAGGACCTCCTCTTCAAAAGGCCACTGCTTTCAAGAGCAGGAGACATAGCTGACTTCCCTAAACATAGACACAGAGGCAGAGATTTAGATAAAATGAGGAGACAGAGGGATATGTGCCAAATGAAAGAACAGGAGAAAATCACAGCAAGAGAGCTAAATGAAACAGAGGTAAGTAACATGCCTGATAGAGAATTTAAAGTAATGGTGATAAAGATACCCACTGTATTTGAGAAAGGCATGGAGAACCTCACTGAGACACTTAACAAAGAGATAGAAAACATAAACCAATCAGAGATGAAGAAATCAATAACTGAAATTAAAAATACACTACATGGAAGAAATAGTAGATGAGAGGAAGCAGAAGAATGGGTCAGTGACCTGGAGGACAGAGTAATGCAAAGCAAGCAAGCTGACCAGAAGAGAGACAAATAATAATAGAAAGTAAAAATAGACTTAGGGAACTCAGCCGCACCATCAAGCATAATAATATTTGCATTATAGGGATCCCAGGAAGAGAAGAAAGAGAAAAAGGGCAGAAAATTTATTTGAAGAAATAGCAGCTGAAAACTTCCCAAATCTGGTAAAGAATGCAGACATCCAGATCCAAGAGACACAGAGAATTCCCAACAAATTCAACCCAAAGAGGTCTACACTAAGATACATAATAATTAAAATGGCAAAAAGTAGTGACAAAGAGAATTTTAAAGACAGTAGGAGAAAAGAAAGCAGTTATAAACAAGAGAAACCCCATAAAGCTATCAGTGTATTTTTCAGCAGAAACTTTGCAGGCCAGAAGGGAGTGGCATGCAACGTTCAAAGCACTGAAAGGAAAACAAAAAACAAAAAACCCTGCAACCAAGAATATTCTATACAACAAGGCTACCATTCAAAATAGAAGAAGAGATAAAGAGTTTCCCCAACAAACAAAAGTTAAAAGAATTCATGACCACTACACCATCCCTATAAGAAATGTTAAAGGGACTCTTTGAATGGAAAGGGAAGACCATAAAGAGGAGCAAGAAAAGTAGGAAGAACAAAAGAAGTACAATAATTATACCTATAAAAATCAGACAAGGGATTCACAAAAGGATGTAAAGTATGACATGATATACCTAAAATGTGGGGTGGGCAGGAGAGGAGTAAAGAATAGCTTCAAACTTAAGTGACCATCAACTTAATATAGACTACTAGATGCAGAAGATGTTATATACAGAAGATGTTATATACAAACCTAATGATAACCACAAATCCAAAACCACTAAGAGAGGGCACCTTCACAATCAGGTTAAGTGTCCAATTCTTGACTTTAGCTCAGGTCATGATCTCACAGTTGTGAGACTGAGCCTTGCATCAGGCTCCACGCTGGGTGTGAAGTCTGCTTCAGATTCTCTTTCCCTCTGTCTTTGCCCCTCCCCTGCTTGTTCACTGTCTCTCAAACAATCAAAAACCCACTAATAAACATACAAAAAATAAAGAATTGAAGTATATCACTACAGAAAGCCAACAAACCATGAGAGAAGAGAGCAGTAGAAAAAAGAAACAGAGAACTACAAAAGCAACTGTAAAACAAGTAACAAAATGAGACTAAGTACATACCTATCAATAATTACTTTGAATGCAAATGGACTAAATGTGCCAATCAAAAGACATGGCATGGTTAAAGAAACAAGATCAATCTGTATGTTGCCTACAAGAGACTTATTTCAGACCTGAAGACACAGGCAGATTGAAAGTGAAGGGATGGAAAAACCTTATCATGCAATCAGAAGTGAAAAGAAACCCAGAGTAGCAATACTCATATGGGGCAATATAGACTATAAAACAAAGACTGTAAAAAGAGACAAAGGATAAAGAAATTGTGGTTTATATACACAATGGAGTACTACGTGGCAATGAGAAAGAATGAAATATGGCCCTTTGTAGCAACGTGGATGGAAGTGGAGAGTGTGATGCTAAGTGAAATAAGTCATACAGAGAAAGACAGATACCATATGTGTTCACACTTATATGGATCCTGAGAAAAAAAAAAGAGGTTACAGTGGGAGAGAGCCAAAGCATAAGAGACTCTCAAAAACTGAGAAAAAACTGAGGGTTGATGCGGGGGTAGGAGGGAGGGGGGGTGATGGTATTGAGGAGGGCATCTTTTGGGATGAGCACTGGGTGTTGTATGGAAACCAATTTGACAATAAATTTCATATATTGAAAAAAAACAATAATAAAAAGAGACAAAGGAGAACGCTATATAATCATAAAGAAAAAAATCCAACAAGAGGATATAACAATTGTAAATATTTATGCACCCAAGATAGGAGTACACAAAGCAGCTAATAACAAACATAAAAGAAGTAATCAATTGTAAGAAAATAATAGTAGGGAACTTTAACACCCCACTGACATTATGGATAGATTATCCAAACAGAAAATCAACAAGGAAATAGTAGCTTTGAATGGCACATTGGACCAGATGGATCTAACAGATATATTCAGAATATTCCATCCTAAAACAGCAGAGTATACATTGTTTTCAAGTTCACATGGAACATTCTCCAGAATTGATCACATATTAGGCCACAAAATAAGCCTCAACAACAAATTATAAAAGACCGAAGTCATACCATGCATCTTTTTAGAACACAACACTATGAAATTAGAAATCAACCACAAGAAAAAATTTAGAAGGACTGCAAATACAGGGATGTTAAATAACATGCTACCAAACAAAGAATGGCTGAACCAAGAAATCATAGAAGAAAAAAATACATGAAAACAAATGAAAACGAGAACACAACAGTCTAAAAACTTTGGGATACACCACAAGCTGTTCTAACAGGGAAGTTTATAGCAATACAAGTCTACCTCAAGAAGCAAGAAAAATGTCAAATCAACAACTTAAGCTTATACATAAAGAAACTATAAAAAGAACAAACAAAACCCAAAACCAGTAGAGGGAAGGATATAATAAAGATTAGAGCAAAAATAAACAAAATATAAAGTAAAAACAAAAAACAAACAAACAAAAAACAGTAGACTAGATCAATGGAACCAGGACCTAGTTTTTTGAAAAGGTCCACAAAATTGATAGACCATTAGCCAGACTCATCAAAAAAGGGAAAAGAAAGAAAGGACTCAAATCAACAAAATCAGACATGAAAAAAGAGGAGAAATAACAACCAACGCAACAAAAATACAAAGATTATAAGAAAATATTATGAAAAATTACATGCCAACTAATGGGACAACCTAGGAAAAATGGATAAATTCCTAGAAACATATAACCTACTAAAACTGAATCAGGAGGAAATAAAAAAATTGAACATACTGATGACTAGCAATGAAATTCAATCAGTAATCAAAAAACTCCCACAAACAAAAGTCCAGGACCAGATGGCTTCACAGGAGAATTCTACCAAACATTTAAGAAGAGTTATGACCTATTCTTCTCAAACTTTTACAAAAAATAAAAGAGGAAGGAAAACTTCTAAATTCATTCTTTGAGGCCAGTATTACCCTGACACCAAAGCCAGATAAGCACACTAGAAAACAAGAGAAATACAAACCAGTATCTCTGATGAATATACATGAAAAATAGTTAAAAATATTAGCAAACAGAATTCAACAATTTATTTAAAAAGTCACTCACTACAATCAAGTGAGATTTATTCCTGGGATGCAAGTGTTGTTCAATATTTGCAAATCGATCAATGTGATACATCACAGTTAGAAGAGAAACGGTCATTTCAACATACACAGAAAAAGCACTTGACAAAGTACAACATCCACTCGTGACTAAAAACATTTAACAAAGTAGGTTTAGAGAGAACATATCTCAACACAATACATCCCATATATGAAAAATCTGGATCACGACCCCACACGCCATTGAAGGGGTCCTGAAACAGCCTCCTGACAGATGGATGAGCAACACACGTATCATTACTAGAACCTCCTACTCAAACCTCTACGGGTGTGGTTCCATCCCAGTGCGGCCCTCAATCCTGCAACCCTGCTGCCCAACCTTGAACTAGATGCTCCACTACATGACTGTGCGGGGATCCTGGAGCAAGTACATGGATTCCGGACGGATCTGACCGACCGGCCCCTCCCCAATGCCGAGGCTACTTGGTTCACTGATGGCAGCAGCTTTGTGCGGGACGGACACAGGTATGAGGGTGCAGCGGTGGTCACCGAAACGGACACCGTATGGGTGGAGGCTCTACCCTCTGGAACGTCAGCCCAGCGAGCAGAGCTCGTCACCCTTACCAAGGCATTAACCCTGGGAGCTGGAAAACGGCTTAACATCTACAGACAGCCGTTATGGGTTTGCCACAGCTCATATTCATGGGGCAATTTATCAGGAGAGGGGGTTACTGATGGCAGAAGGACGGACTATAAAAAATAAGCAGGAGATCCTTGACCTGCTTACCGCCTTATGGCTTCCTGCCAAGTTGGCCATTATCCACTGCCAAGGGCACCAGAAAATTGATAACCCGGTAGCTAGAGGTAATCAAAAGGCTGACTAGGCAGCCAAGGCAGTAGCCCTTACTTCAGCCCCTACCATGACCATACAACTACTGGACCCGGGAGACCCAGTTTTACCATACCAGCCCAAATACTCCCAGGAGGAGTTACAGCGGATCAAGAAACTCCCCATGGCCCAGGAGATAAATGGATGGTGGTATACACCTAACAAAGAGCTCATGCTGCCACACCAGCTCGGAGTCTCAGTATTAGAGCACATGAATCAGTCTACTCATATGGGGGCCCGAAAATTAAAAGACTTAATCCGACATGCCGGAATCAAGATTCACCAAAGATCCAGTGAGAACTTTGCCCCTAACGTCAGGAAAAAGACAGGGCTGTCCACTCTCACCACTTTTATTCAACATACTACTGGAAGTCCTAGCCATAGCAATCAGATAATAAAAAGATATTAAAAGCATCAAAATCAGTAAGGAATTTTCACTATTTACAAATGATATGATACTATATAGAAAAAAACCCTAAAGACTTCACCAGAAAACTACTAGAATTAATAAATAAATTCAGGGAAGCTGCAGTATACAAAATCAATACACAAAAACTCTGTTGAATTTCCTTACAGTAATAATGGAGTAGAAGAAAGAGAAATTAAGAAAAACAATCCCATTTACAATTGCACCAAAAATAATATACCTAAAAATAAACTTAACCAAGAAAGTGAAAGACCTATACTCTGAAAACTATGAAACACTGATGAAATAACTGAAGAAGACATAACAAATGGAAAGATATCCCATGCTCATGGACTGGAAAAATAAATATTGCTAAAATGTCCATACTACCTAAAACAGTCTACAGATTTAATGCAATCACTTTCAAAATACCAACAGCATTTTTCACAAAACTAGAACAAATAATCCTAACATTTGCATAGAACCACAAAAGACCCCAAACAGCCAAAGCAACTTTGAAAAAGAGGAACAAAACTGGAGGTATCATAATCTCAGAGACAAGATATATTACAAAGCTGTAGTAATCAAAACAGGATAGTACTGGTACAAAAATAGACACATAGACATTAGAACAGAATAGAGTGCCCAGAAATAAACCTGCAATTATATGGCCAGTTAACCTTTGACAGAAGAAGAAAGAATATCCAATGGGAAAAAGACAGTCTCGTCAACAAATGGTACTGGGAAAACTGGACAGCTACATGCAAAAGAATGAAACTGGACCACTTCCTTACACCATACACAGAAATAAACTCAAAAAGGATTAAAGACCTAAATGTGAGACCTGGAACCTTAAAAATCCTACAGGAGAGCACAGGCAGTAATTTCTGTGACATCAGCTATAGCAACATTTTCCTAGCTATGTTTCCTGAAGCAAGGGAACAAAAACAAAAAATTAAACTATTGGGACTACAGCAAAATGAAAGCTTCTGCACGGCAAGAGAAAAAACAAAACTAAAAGACAACCTACTGAATGGGAGTAGATATTTGCAAATGACATGTCTGACAAAGGGTTAGTATCCAAACTATAAAAAGAACTTATGCAACTCAACACCAAAATATTACTACTACTACTACTACTACTACTACTACTACTACTACTAATCTGATTAAAAAATGGGCAGGAGACATGAACAGATATTTCTCCCTGGAAGACACATGGCCAGCAGACACATGAAAAAATGCTCAACATCACTCATCATCAGGGAAATGCAAATTGAAAGCACAATGAGATATCGCTTCACATCTGTTAGAATGACTAAAATAAAAAACACAAGAAATGACAACTGTTGGTGAGTATGTGAAGAAAAAGTAACTCTCTTGCATTGTTGGCAGAAATGCAAACTGGTACAGCTACCGTGGAAAGCAGTATGGAGGTTCCTTAAAAAATTAAAAATAGAAATAGCATACTATCCAGTAATTTCACTACTGGGTATTTACCCAAGGAAAATGAATACACTAATTTGAAAAGATATATGCAGCCCTATGTTTATGGCAGCATTATTTACAATAGCCAAATTATGGAAGCAGTTCAAGTGCTCACTGATAGATGAATGGATAAAAATGTGATATATATGTATGTATGCATACATACACATACACACAATGGAATATTAGTCATAAAACAGAATGGAGTCATGCCATTTGCAACAATATGGATGGATCTACCAGAGATAATGCTAAATGAAATAAGGCAGAGAAAGACAAATATCATATGAATTAATTCATGTGTAGAAATCAAACAAATAAAGAAATGAACAAAGGAAAAAACCCAACACACTTTAAAATTTTTTTCATGTTTATTTATTTTTGAGAGACAGAGCATTATCAGGGTAGGGACAGAGAGAGAGAGGGAGACACAGAATCAGAAGCAGGTTCCAGGCTCCAAGCTGTCAACACAGAGCTTGATGCGGGGCTTGAACCCACAAACCATGAGATCACGACCTGAGCTGAAGTCAGACGCTTAACCGACGGAGCCACCCAGGTGCCCCCAGACTCTTCCCTATAGAGAAGAAACTGATGGTTATCAGAGGGGGAAGTAGATAGTGAGATGGGTGAAATAGGTGATGGGGATTAAGAGTAAATTTATTATGATGAGCAGTTTGTAAGGTATACAATTGTTCACTCATTATATTGCACACCTGAAACTAATATAACACTGTATGTTAACTATACTGGAATTAAAATGTAAAAAAACAAAGAAGAAAGAGAGGGAAAGAGAGGGAAAGAGAGAGAGAGGGAGGGAGGGAGGGAGAGAGAGAAGGAGGAGAAAAACCATTATTGCTTTTTTTCTAATGGAATAACTCACTACCTAACTATAAATGTATTTCTCAGATTTTTCTATTGTTCCTTTAGCTAACCAGCCCCACTCTACTCAGGACAGGAAGTGCATTTTCCTATATGTAGTGTGTTGTGCAAAGAATACTGCTGTTGTTCAGTGAATATAAAACAATAATTATAGCAAAAATTATTCTGGCATCCTAAATGATGCTAATACATGGCAACGGAAATATGCAAAAGGAAGAATAAAATAAGAGTACTTATAATACTTTGTGTTTATTGATCTCAGACACCTTATTAATTCTCATGATTTATTTTTTTTTAAGCAGGCTCCACGCCCACTGTGGACTCACAACCCTGCGCTCAAGACCTGAGCTGAGATCAAGAATCAGCTGCTTAACCCACCAAGCCACCCAGGCACCCCTCTCATGACTTCTTTTAAAGGTTTTGTTACTTTTAAAATAAATAAGTTAAATTTCTGTCATTTTCATCTACAATTTGAAGGAAGTAACTAAAGCACAGAAGGGCTAAACAATTGTCTCCTAGTTGAACGGCAAATTAGATGAAAATCCAATATCCACAAGTTACTAGATCCCCAAAACATATTAACCTCACGCTTCACATATGGATGTGAAATTGTTCTTTCAGATCTTGTTTACAACCAAGAGTAAACAAAGTAAATTATTTGTTTTTAAAGAGCTATAAATTTCAATTAAAAATCCTTAAGGTATTTTAATACCTTAGTGTATCTGCTAACCAGTGAAAAAAAAAAAAAGTAAGGAAAATTTAGTAGTCTGAGAATTAGAACAGGGCATAAAATAATCCTGGGATGAGTCCAGTACCTTTTGTTTATCCATGGGTAGATTATCTGCTTTGTGAATTATTCATGACTAATTTTGAATCTTAGAGCTGTATTGCCCCACTGCCTGGTTAGCTCCAAGGCCCTTTCCTCCCACTACCCAGCTGGTGTGTGCTCAGGGAAGACAAACTCTTTTTAATATGAATCCAAGCAAAACACAATTAGGAAAGCAAATGTGCTAGAAAAATAATAATATCATGGATTACAAAGCCAAATATGAAAGATTTGAATGTCGCCTACCCTTTGGCAGTATCCAACTACTGTTTCCATGTGATAGTTAGGTAATTGAGTTGGGCCAGTGTTTTCATCTATAAGAGAGGTCCCCGTGGTTTGGTTTGGTCATAATAATTGAATTGCAGAGTTTGACCATATCATAGCCATAGATGCAAACCTGCTTCCTTTCCAATGGCCTATAGGTTCTCCCAGAAGAAATGGCGCCTTACACCACAGCCATAACTTCAGCCACACTTCTCTTCCCTGCTAAAAATACCCAGAGCTAAAAAAGACCTCCTGCCTACATCTGAAAGATTACAGAACTCCCAACCACCTCCCTGTCCATATTCCCACCACACACATGCAAACACACACACACACACACACACACACACACACACACACACACACAGCTCTCATAACTTTTAACACCAAAAAGATTTCACTATAGATTTTGTGGCTTGCATAGGTTAGCTAATATACATAAAAACTATCATTTTAGGGTGTGGAGTTTGGTGAGCTCTTTATAGATTTTGGATACTAGCCCTTTGTCTGATACGTCATTTGCAAATATTTTTTCCCATTCCGTCGGTTGCCTTTTACTTTTGATGACTGTTTCCTTTGCAGTGCAGAAGCTTTTTATCTTCATGAGGTCTCAATGGTTCATTGTTGCTTTTAATTCCCTTGCCTTTGGAGAGGTGTCCTGTAAGAAATTGCTGCGGTTGAGGTCAGAGAGGTTTATTCCTGCTTTCTCCTCTAGGGTTGTGATGGTTTCCTGTCTCACATTCAGATCCTTCATCCATTTTGAGTTTATCTTTGTGAATGGTGTAAGAAAGTGGTCTAGTTTCATTCTTTTGCATGTTGCTGTCCAGTTCTCCCAGCACCATTTGTTAAAGAGACTGTCTTTTTTCCATTGGATATTCTTTCCTGCTTTGTCAAAGATCAGTTGGCCATACTTTTGTGGGTCTAATTCTGAAGTCTCTTTTCTATTCCATTGGTCTATGTCTGTTTTTATGCCAGTACCATGCTGTCTTGATGATTATGGCTTTGGTAGAAATGCAAACTAGTGTCGCCGCTCTGGACAACAGTGTGGAGGTTCCTCAAAAAATTAAAAAGAGATCTGCCCTATGACCCAGCAATAACACTGCTAGGAATTTACCCAAGGGATACAGGAGTGCTGATGCATAGGGGCACATGTACCCCAATGTTTATGGTAGCACTTTCAACAATAGCCAAGTTATGGAAAGAGCCTAAATGTCCATCAACTAATGAATGGATAAAGAAGATGTGGTTTATATACACAATGGAATACTACTTGGCAATGAGAAAGAATGAAATATGGCCTTTTGTAGCAACGTGGATGGAACTAGAGAGTGGTATGCTAAGTGAAATAAGTCACACAGAGAAAGACAGATACCATATGTTTTCACTGTTATGTGGATCCTGAGAAACTTAACAGAAGACCATGGGGAAGGGGAAGAAAAAAAAAGTTACAGAGAGGAAAGGAGGCAAACCATAAGAGACTCTTAAAACCTGAGAATAAACTGAGGGTTGAAGGGGGTGGGAAGGAGGGGAAAGTGGGTGATGAGCATTGAGGAGGGCACCTGTTGGGATGAGCACTGGGTGTTGTATTGAAACCAATTTGACAATAAAGTTCATAAAAAATAAAATAAAATAAAATTCAAATAAAAAACTATCATTTTAAATCACATTCAATCATATTCAAAGATGTTTTACTCATTTTTTCAATTTTTAAAATGTTTTATTTATTTATTTACTTGAGAGATAGAGAGAGACAGAGTGAAAGCAAGGAAGGGGCAGAGAGAGAGGGAGACACAGAATACAAGCAGGCTCCAGGCTCTGAGCTGTCAGGACAAAGTTCAACACAGGTCTTGAAACCACAAACCATGAGATCATGACCTGGGCCAAAGTTGAATGCTTAACTGATTGAGCTACCCTAGCACTCCTGTTTTACACATTTTTTTAATGTTAGAAGATTTTTTTTTTTAATTTTTTTTTGATGTTTATTTCTGAGACAGAGAGAGGCAGAGCATGAGCAGGGGAGGGGCAGAGAGACAGGGAGACACAGATTCCGAAGCAGGCTCCAGGGTCTGAGCTGTCAGCACAGAGCCCAATGCGGGGCTCGAACTCACAAACCATGAGATCATGACCTTAGCTGAAGTCGGTCACTCAACCGACTGAGTTACCCAGGCGCCCCTAATGTTAGAAGATGTTTAGCAGAGTTGTATCCAAATCATTTCACATCCTCAAAAATTAATGACTTGCATATACAGGTACATAGATAAAATATAAATTTCCATAAAATTTTCATTATGCAAGAAGGCCAATACTTAAAATCCTTTTTAAAAATTAGGAAAATAATACATTCTTGCTAAAATGTAAACTCGGAACTTTATTATAATTTGACTAATCATTAAATTTACCAAATTATTTTTCCAAATAAATTGACTTGGATGCAAATGCTTAAAACATCCTTTGAAAAAAAATCCTTTGATAATTTTAGAATATATTCAAATAAGTAATCACTCTTTATATTACAACCTTTCTTTTGCAAACAAGGTTTGCAATAACACTTAGTGTTCATGTTTAAGTTAATGTTTATTAACAAATTACCATTTGCTGTTACAAGGAGGGTTTCATTAGATGACTCTTATAATGTAAGGGATCTGAATTAAAGCATGTACTGTATGTAGTTCTTAATGTCTTTCCTTTCTTCTTTTGCAATGACATATTTAAAGATAAGCATATATATTTTCAAGAAATTAATGCTCTTCTTCAGAGTAATAAATTATTCTCATATTGACCTGTTGAACTAGTTTCATATTTACAAAAAATAATTAAGTGTTGATCAGAGTGTGGCATTTTCTGCAGCTTTCTAATCACCAGCTATACCAATCCAAGGCATTTCTTTGCTGACCCAACATAAATATACTTAACTAATGAGTTATGGACCTTTAAGAGCCTTCTCTTTCTGCACTAAACCCTCCTAAAAATTCAAACATTTTTTCTTCATTTCATAGACGCACTTTCTTCTTCTTGTTCTATCTTAATCTTCGATTTTGCCGGTTGCTCAAGGGAGCTGATATGGTAGTTTTTTTTTTTTTTTAATTCAAATTAACAGTTAAAAAGTGTAACAAAACTCCATCAAGGTTATAGAGGTATGCCCACTTCATTTACATTAATTAGAAAACTTCTGTCCTCGTTGTAATTTTCTAACAGGAAATGTTTCTTTACAAAGCTTTGCAAAATTTCAGGTTATTTTTAACAGTTTTAAAGCATAGAATATAAAAAATGGAAAATACCCAACGTATCATCAGATTCAACCCAGCTTATTTATAGATATGTTGATCAAGGCCCAGAGAAGTGAAGAAACATGTATAAAGTCACACAGCTAGTTAGTATCAGATGATATGCTATTTTTATGTAGTTTTAAAAAGTATATTTCCTATATTAGTTAACCACTTTTAAATTAGTTGTATATACACACACATATATATTCATGAATTTTGTTAATTTTGCCAACTAAAAATTACTGTTATCTTAATGTAATGTTAACATTACATTGAATGTGATCCTAGAACAGAAAGAGGAAATTATTGGCAAAACAGGTAAAACCTAACCTAAGGGTTAGGTAACAGTTGTATACCAATATTCATTTCTTAGTTTTGGCAACTGTACAATGGTAATGTCAGATGTGAACATTAGAGGTATTAAAAACAAGACAGCAGGCCCAAAATGGAGTTGCTTCTGCTAAGTTCACATCACCAAACTGAGGCGTGCAGTTTTGACTCTCCCAGAAATAGAATCTCAGTCAGGAATCACCCAATCAACACTAGTTAGGTCATCAACTGGATGGACCCCACCATCCCCTAAAGGAAAGTAACTTTGCAGTAAATATTTGCTTATTTGTCTCTATAACTTGCTTGTTCACACTCCCTTCTGCCTAATAAAAGCCTTTCATTTTGCATAGCTTTTCAGAGCTCCTTCTAATCTGCTAGATTGGATGCTGCCCGATTCTAATAGATTTTTGCTCAAATAACTTCTTAGAATTGTTAATATGCTTCAGTTTGTCTTAACAGTAGAAATTGAGTGAAGAGTACATAGGAACTCTGTACTATTTTTTGCAACTTCTCTGGAAAAGTAAAATTATTCCAATAATTATTTTATATAATTTTATATTAAAATTGTTACTTATGATAATTCAGAATTACAAAGAAGGCCATTTATAGTAGGCATTTTTTTATAGTAGGCATTTTTAAAAAAAGAAGAAGTATTCAGATTTTCTCTACACATCAACTACCCTTCTATTATAATTCACAATTCTGTTTTGGACCTTGTGGATGTCATAAACTAAGTTCCTCTGACTCAGACCCTTGAGTCAGAGACTTACCTACAAAAGATTTATTGGGTAGAGTTTTGAAGAACAAAATCTGTTAAATAGCAAAAGTAGGACTGGGCAGAGGGAAAAGTTAAAATATGATGAAATTGTAACAGAGGTGTCAGCAGATCCAGTGGGAGGGCAAGATCTTTGTATTCACCACGTTCACAAGTTATTGGAAGTGGGCTACTTTGAGGAGGGGAATACATTTTGGGTAGGCAGAGCTCTTTGGTCAACTGTGACTCCTGGAAGGTGACTTAGCTGTGATCTCTTGGCAGGGAACACCTCTGACAGCTGGAAGAATGAACGTGTTGGTCCTAAAGTGGGGGGCTAGTTGTTGTGCCACAGTAGCCACTAAAATGAAGCCAACCGTTCAGCACAGTAATTGGTCACGGGATCAATGTGAAATTAGGCAAGGAGATTTTGCTAGGCACAGGCAGTTAAATCCAGGTAAATTTTGCTCAAATTTTTCTTGTCCCAGGTACTTTTTCTCTTAAGTTTTTCATGCTTGTAACCTGTAATTATTTATACATTTTATAGCATCTGTCCCAAGATGTCTGCTACTGGAATGGGAAAGGAAATTTAGAATAAGGTAAAAAATAGACTCTTTGGGATCTTTAAAAAACATGATTTTAGATGTATGAAATATGTAAAGAAAGTCCACTGGTTTTTCCTATCCAAGGGTATAAATCCTCACCTGACCCCTATCTCCTATATTTGTCCAAGTGAACACATCTTCATTTTCATTAGATATGGCTAAATTATGTAATGGTAACAAACCAAACCCCAAATCTCAGAGTTAACACATCAAATTTATGTGTCCAGTATGGGTTAGCAAGGGTACCCAGAAGACTCTTTTACCATATAGTGGCCCTATCTGGAGCATGCAGACTCTTAAGATCACTGCTGAAGTAGAGAAGAAGAAGAACGGAAAAGACACATCTAGCTTTTATTTTTCAGTTTTTAATATAAATTCTAGTTAGTTAACATATATGGTAAAAGTGGTTTTAGGTGTAGAATTTAGTGGTTCATCACTTACATACATCTAACATCCAGAAGTCATCACAAGTGCACTCCTCAATAGCCATCGCCCATTTAGCCCATCCTCTGCCCACCTCCTTCCATTAACCCTCTGTTTGTTCTCTATAGTTAAGATCTCTTATGGTTTGCTTCTCCCAGCTCTTTTTTTCCCTTCCCCTATGTTCATCTGTTTTGTTTCTTAAATTCCACGTATGAATGAAATCATATGGTATTAACACACACCTGTTCTTAAATGCCTAGAATTAGAGTGACTTTTTGCTGACAGTCCATTGCCTACATCTCGCCATATGGTTCCAACCTAACTGCAAAGGAAACTGGGAAATGTAGAGGAATGCATGAAGTACTAACAGACTTTGCCAAAACTGGCTAGTGAACCTTGTGAAATATTCTTATACATAGCTCCAACCCAGTAAAGAAAGACTCAATATTTATGTCAATGTCCTTTCTTTCATTACTGGCTACAGTCTTATCCATCGGTATCATCCTCTCTGAGCAAAAAATAAGGTCAATCTTTTTGCCATATATATTTTTATATCAGCTATATTGGTTAGTGAGGCAACAACTTGAACATTCAGACAGTTAACATTTTTAGGAACACACATGAAAGTGCTTTAAAGAGTTGCATAATCACGGGAAGACAAATTTCATTTAAAATATCTTGAATTTGTTAGGGAAATTATCTTGATAATTCTACAGTCCTGGATTTAAAATACGTAGGCAGGGACAATTTATGCTCTGGTTGTTTTATAAGGAGCCACAATATATTAGGACAAATAGGATATGTAAAAGTTGTCGGCAAATATCCAAACAGGGCATGAGGAAACAGCACCAGAGGAGGAGACTTTAGTACAAAGGCATGTATTTCCTTACCATATGGTCCTAGTTTTTCAGCTGAAATGTTTTGCTTTCTGAAAAAAAATTGCCTCTTTTCCCTGCTAATGGTACAGAAGACTTGTTTTATAAATTAGAATTACCGTTTGTCACGAGTACTGCTCACGGGTATATAAGTCTTTTTATTACAAATGGATGCATTAATGGCTGAAAACCTGGGTGCTACAGTCAGACTGCCTGGGTGGAGTTCTTGGCTCTGTCACTTACTACATCTCTAGGTAGTCAATTAACTAACCTCTCTGTGACTCAGTTTCTTCATCTATAACATGGCTATACTACCATTATCCACCAACAAGGTTGATGTTGGAACACAAGAGTTACTATTTTTAAAATGTTTATTACAATGCCTTTTAAATTCTGTTTATTGTCATTCTCACTATTGTTCAGCCACTTATAGTTTTACAAGATAGGAAGCCTTTAAAATGGAGAAGTCCATATTAAAACATAAAATAATAGTGCCAATATAAAAATTCAAATGCCAAAATAAGTTTTGCCAGTATGATTCATTCTTTTTTTCCCCCTGTTCTGTAGTTTTTCTTTTCCAGTTCTGAGGGAAAACATGTTAGCATGTTCTGTTTATTAACTAATGTATTTCTCATGTCATAGTCCAAGGAAGCAATTAAGGGATTAAAAAGGACAAGAAAATCTGTTTTTCACATAGTGAATTCTATATGACTTTGCCCTACTCCTGCACACGTACCAACATGCCCACTGTGCCACAGTAATATGGTGGTTGACACACTGGCTGGAAAGACACATCATCATGAAAGGAAGGGTATAGACAAAAAGAGCTGAAGGATGTGGAGAATTTCAAGCTCAGAGACTCTCTGTAGTCAATGGGAAATGCAGGGTAGGAATTAAAACTATAAAAGGGTAATCTAAACTTCTGCCTCTCCTCCCATGCCTATAATATATATTCTTCTCTAGCAGGGTAAAGAAGATGTGTGATCAAAGCATTTATAGGTTCATAATCTTCCAGATGAGCTTCCATTTCACTTGCACACATGGATAGGACTTCTCTTGGTCCTACCAACATGTAAGCAAGAGAGTCCCACCTCTGACTGCTGCAGAGCATTGCCAAGAACTCGGCACCTAAAAGCCATAAGCATCCTAACTCCAGAACATATCTGCTATAGGTTGAATTGTCCCCCTAAAATTCATATGTGGAAGTCCTAATATACTACAATGCAACTGTATGTAAAGATAGGGCCTTTAAAGAGGTAATTAAGTTAAAGAGAATCCATTAGGGTGAAGCCTAATCTAATCTGACTGGTGTCTTTATAGGAAGAAATTTGGGCACATAAAGAAACACCGGGATGCTTGTGCACAGAAGAAAAACCACGTGAGGACACAATGAGAAGACTGCCACCTGCAGCCAAAAAGAGAGGCCTCAGAAGATACCAGACCTTAATCTTGGTCTTCCAGCCTCCAGTAATGCAAGAAAATAAATTTCTGTCTTTTAAGCCACCCATTCTGTGGTATTTTGTTACGGAAGTCCTAATACACACATACAACATATATTTGGATTCAGTAAGGCCAACCTATTTGCTTCCTATACACTCTCTACCAGACAATCTCATAATATGTAATATGCTTTGTCTCATTCACCATTAGTACTTTTGTTGGAGAAAACAAACTAAGTGAAGAATTACACACTTACTGGTTCACTTTAGAAAAAATATTCACACTCTGAAACTTTGGAGTGATGATAAACAGTTACATTTATGTTATTTAAACTCTATCATACATTTATCCATAATAATTTTTAAATTTGGAAGAAGTGATGTTGAAATTGTATTTAAATTATCATTCTTTGCCCCCTCCATTGTACTCCCCCGAGCTAAGTTTATTAATATCAAAGATTTCTATTCATTCTATGTAAATTTACTAAAGTCTGTTAAATCTCCTGATTGCTGACATTTTAGAGTTTTATACACTTTTTGTCTCTCTTTTGACAAATCACACACACATCTTCAGGGACTCTTATTACAGAGCTAAGTACATTGTCTGACAAAAGCTGAAGAATTTTAATAGATAAATGACAAATTCTAACAAAGAGCTCTACTGAGTTAATTTCTAAAATCGTTTACTGTATGTATAGAAAACTGGCAGAAGTAATTTGATGAAGTGCAAGTTTTCTATACATAATAAAAGGAAAGACAAAATTATTAGTAGATTATTCGATAAGATCCATCTATTTGATGGATAACCACACAT
The DNA here is from genome assembly GCF_018350155.1 of Leopardus geoffroyi. Lineage (NCBI taxonomy): Eukaryota > Metazoa > Chordata > Mammalia > Carnivora > Felidae > Leopardus > Leopardus geoffroyi. Next base: position 79,126,374 of record NC_059337.1, read on the forward strand.
ACACACACACACACACACACACACACACACAAAACCTACCAATACAAATATGTCTTCTCGCTTTATTATTAGGTTCTTTTTCCCTAGGCTAAAAAAAAGTCACCAGTTATTAATATCTATCATTTCCATCATTTAGAGTGCTGCCATAGTAGTATTCAGAATGAATCCAGAAAGGTCAAGTTCAAATGAGAAAAGGAAGCAGCAGTTCTACTACTGCAAAATCATGACACCTTAGACTTTAAAAACAAAAAAAAATCTTTATAATTTAAATATATACCTCTAGTAGTTACACTTTCCATTGAATACTTAGTTTACCGTGTGTGTGTGTGTGTGTGTGTGTGTGTGTGTGTGTGTGTGAAGGAATGTGCTTGATGGGATCACTGCATGATCTATTCTCTGCAGGTGCTAGGAAAGGTCAGAGAGAATCCTTGTCACAAAGTGAAGTGATTTTCTTCTTTACAAGCTCCTGATGTAAACAGACTGATGAACACAACAAGATCCTTACTCACTCACATGATATCATACACAATCACAGCTAAATGTTTCTGTCTGTCAGAGCCTGGAGAGTCACTACCAGATTGTTGCCTGATTAGAATACAACCCCACATGGTATTTCCTTGGTTTTAGTTAGTCAGTGCTTATTTTTGCGAAATTTCTGAGCTCTGTAACAAAAGGTCAAATGTAGTGAGCACTGAGGCAAGGTGAGAGTTAGCCGGCTCCAAAAATGAGCAGGGCTGTGTCAGTAATCGAGCAGCCACATTATTGAACATTTGTTGACTGAAGCGCAAAAAAATAAATAAATGACATTTCTTATTTTAAAATCAGCAGTTACATAGCACATTCTCTGGAAAGAGAAGTTTTGTAAGCATGTGGCACTTAATCTTTGTTCATAATTCATGCTCATGTTCAAGACGTTTTTTAAATCCATTTTCTAGCGGACTCCAATTTTACTGCTACATTTATTGCCAGTTAAGCAGCAGCTTTTAGTATATGGAGGCCCCACTAAAAATTCACCTTTCCTAACCAAGACATTTAAGTCAGAATCTGGACCCAATCTGCCACATCATAGCTAGCAGCAAGTGAGGAGGACTCAAAGATCCTGCTGGTATAAACATACTCCTTGGAGGAACAGCCAGATAGTTTGGAAGTTTGGATATCTTCTTTTAAGAAAAAAATGTTCCTGGGTAATGAATGCTCCAGAGTACCTGAACAAAGCTGTATATACCTTTTGGGAATGTTAAGTAATTATTTTTCTTTAGAAATGGAGTATGAAATGACACTGTGTATAAAATTTATGAATAAATCAGATCAGAAAGGAATGGGAGATAAAATTTCCTATAGTTTAGCACAGTATTCTCTTCTAATAATTAGATCTTAATGTTGTGCAATGTCTTACTATGTTGAAGAACCAGGAGCAGTAGGTCAGACTCCTGTTTTTAAGATGTTGTGGGAAATAAGATGGAAAATTTTAGCAGCTGAGTTACAGTCCACTCCAAACAATGCCAAGTCTCTGTTTTGATATCAATATCACTAACTAAACACTATCACACAGGCAAGCAAAAGATAAAGTACAGTTGTAAACATCGTATGTGATTATGGATTAAAGTGGCATGTAGCTTATTTGCTATTAAAAAGCAAAAGAGACTAGCAACATTTTCCTCTTGTGTTCTCACTGCCAAATAAGCATATATCCAACATAGGTGAAAGAACATCACATTATCATACCATCATCTATGGTTACATCGGAAATGATGGGTATTTTTTTTAGAAAGTTTTGTTAATGGCAGCCCTCTCAGTTCATGGATTTTCACCTAATAGCAAGCTGCATCAGTTTCCCAGAGTCAAGGAGCAGTTTCAGTAGTCTGAACTTTTGATTGATTTGAGCCATGTTTAGCTTTAATCTATCCTTGCACATGACTAGGGAAAGAGATGTTCTATCAGATCCTGTCCTTGTAGTTTCGAGTCTTTCTCTGTGTGCATCTAGAGTGGGAAAAGTTTTCAAACCCAAGCAGGGTCAGGATTTAACCCTTATTTGGATTTCATTGTGACTGGGCGGAAGGAGGACATGCAACCTCTACAAAAGCATGGGTCAAGACCTAGCAGAAAAGAGAGGATTTAGGTGGGGTTGTGACTCTTGGCTTGAGCAAATACAGAGTTAATGGCTTGGAAACGGATTTCAACTTACTCTAGTATGAAACTCAGTGCTGAGTCACAGATGACCCAGAGCTGACAGCTTCAAACAAGGATGCGCTGGGAGCAGGGCAGAAAGGAAGTCAATGCTACATGGAGAACAACAGCAGAAGCTTGATGCAGTGCTGGAAGAGCCAGACGGAGTGTGTTATGAGTTGGGGAAAGAGCAGATAGGGTGTAACTATCAGCCTACTGGCTAATTAGAAAACACTGGTTTGTTAAACCTGAGCTCTGAGAGAAAAGTCTTTGATGTGTACAATCTGACAGAAGGGACAGTTGATTATTTTTTTTCCTATAAACACATCCTGAATTCCTCCATAATACCACTTTTATTTATTAACTATATGTTTCTATGACTTGAAATGGTAAGAAATGTCATTTCCTCTGAACAAGGAAAATCCTTCCAGAAAAGTTTCAAAATAAATTACCAACTACAATTTTCAATAAGGTGTAATGCCTCAAGATATTATACAAGAGTAATATAGTTTAATATCATATTAAGCAAATATACTTAAGAATATCTTAATTGTTATTGACCTGAAAATAAACCTTGATTTATTTAGAAATAATAGTTCATAAGTTAGGAATAAACCATCATATTTGGGAAGATGGGTCCATCAAATCACTTTGATACATTATCTTTTTAATGAATCAGAACATAACTCATTGTACATGGAACATATAACTTAAATTTCAATCAGGCCCTATTTTAGTTTCCTGGACCAAAATTCCAATGTGTGCAGTGTGTGTGTGTGTGTGCGTGCGTGTGTGTGTGTGTGTGGTTGGGGGTGCTTCCCACACAACATCAAACAATTCTCTGACACCAGCTGGGTGTTGGGAACTCAACTCAATTCTGACACAATCTACTTAGATATAGTGTCATATTCCACAGTTTGAGGGCTCAGTCCCAGAAGACTGACCCCACCTTTAGACACTGTCCCTAGTCACAAGCCCAGGCTATTATCTGTGCTTCTGACCAACCAGCTAAAAACTGGAGGTTCCAATGACACCCCACAACTTGGGATGCCAGTAACAAGTCTGACACTTCTGACCAAATGGCTGGGTTCCAATCTATCCCCTCTTTGGATTCAATTAACTTGTTTGAGTGGCTCACAGAACATGGAGAAAGAGGTTACTTACTAGATCACCAGTTTCCTGTAAAAAAATATAATTAAGGAACAGCTAGATGGAAAAGTTGCACAGGGCAAGCTATGGGGACGGATGCAGAGCTTCTATGCATGCTCTCTCCAAATGTGTTACTCTCCCCACATCTCCAACTGCTCACCAACCCAGAAGCCCTCCAAATCCTCTACTTCGGGTTTTAATGCAGGTTCTGTGACCTAGGAATGATTGATTAAATTATTGGCTATTGGCGATTGATCTCAATCTTCAGCCCCTCTCTGCTCCCCCAGAGCAGGGGAGTAGGAATGAAAGTTTCAACCCTCTATTCACAAGGTTATTTCTTAGGCTAACCAGTCCCCATCCTTAGGTGCTTCCAAAAGTCCCCTCATTCACATAACAAAAGAAAGAGTTGTGGCTTTCATCACTTAGGATATTCCAAAGGTGTTATTTAGTTCTATACCAGAAACAGGGACAACGACCAAATATATACTTCTTATCTATCACAGACCTCCTTCCAGCAGCCTAATTCCATCTGCTTAATAGAAGCCATAGCTTAATGTTGACAGATTTGGGGTCACATGCACCATGGGTAAATACTGCACTAAAGCATTGCTTGTGATTCACTTTCCATTCTGTTGAAAGTTAGACCACACTTATCAAATCCCTCTAGCCTGATTTACTCATTATTATTAGTGATTGTGGTAGTACTAGGGGTCATAGTAGTAGTCGTCGTCGTAGTAGGCATAATAGTTGTAATAATACAACCATTGCTTGACTGGCCACAGTTGTGGAGTTTTGTGTGTGTTTTGTGTGTTTGTTTTCCAGCTTTGAATATAGAGCGGAAATGCCTAGACAAGAGGTTTTCATTCTATTCTTTCCATAGAATATAATTCACCGACTTGAATATTTGTACTACCAAGACAGGAATGTCTTCTAGATAACTATGAAATGTCTTATTATGGAAAGCACTGTCTATTTTGGATCAGAAGTGAAAGGCATCTTATTAACTCCTCTTAGGCTATATTAGATATATTTTATGATGTCACCTGACCTCTGAAATTGAAAAATTAGTTCTGGGGGGAAACTGCTAATGTCCAATAACTTTTTTCTCTTTTAATTGCAATGGAAGAGAATAAAATGAACCAGAAATTTAGGGTTTGACAAAATGGCAGACATAAAAAGAGCTCAAACTCATGATAAAAATATGAAAAATGTCAAGATAATAGAAATCTCATATTATTTGGATCAAATTCTGCTTTTTATTAATTAGGAAAGTAAAGCTCCAATGTTGTTTTTATCACGTCTTTATTTTCCATTCTTTCCTCAGCCTCTCCAGTCAGGCTTTTGCCCATAGTTTCCCACTGAAACCTTCTCAAGGACATCATTGATACCTTTCATTTGCCAAATCCGATGATCTATTCTCAGCCCACCTCACACTTGATCTCTTTGCAGAATGTGACCGGGTGGCCCACTGCCTCATTATTGACATACTCTCTTAACTCATGAGACACCACACTGGTCCTTTTCCTCCTTCCTTACTGATTTTTCTCCATTTTCTTTGTAGGCTCCTCTTCTTTATGTTAGAGAGATCTGACTCAGTTCTTGATATTCTCTTTTCTATCTACAGTCATTCTACAATCTCTTCTAGTCCCATGACCTTAAATATATCATCTAAATGCTGATGTTGTCTAAATCTTTTCTGCCAGTGCAGACTTCTCCCCAAGGACCTCGACTTTTATATTCAATTACCAACTTAATATTCCCTTTCTGTTGTCTAATGCACATCACATACTTCATCTAAATGAGAACTTTCTCACCTTTCCCCACCCTCCTCTGTAACATATTCCTCTACAGCGTCCCTCACCTCAGCAAATAATGCTGCTGTTCATCCATTTGCTCAGACCAGAATCCTTGGAATCATTTTAAAGATTTAAACCAGTTTTATATCTCTCCTCTACAGAGAACTTACTAATGGTTTCTCATCCCACTCATGATAAAAGTCAAACCCATTGCCATGGCTTATGAAAACCTCTGGGATCCCCTTGCCCAATTTTCTACCATGATTTTCATTCATTCTCTACTTAGATCCCACTCTTTGCTTTAATGCTAGCTGCCAAACTTTCTTTTACTTTAGGTCCTTTGTATTTGCTATTCCCTCTTTCCTGAAAATTCTTCCTCAGATCTTTACATGGTTCACTGCCTAACCTCTTTTACATTTCTGTTCATATTCTAGCTCCTCAGATAGGTGTTCACGGATCAGCCAATTAGGAAATAGTGTCTGCCTTCCCCGCCAGAGATGGTCAGTATCATTATCCTCCTTTATGTTTCTTAATAGCATTTGAGACTGCTTGAAGTATAGTGTCTATTTACTTGTTTATTGTTTGCTTCCTGACTAGATTGTATGTTTGTGGGCAAGGTCTTCATCTTATTCAGCACTATATCCACAGTATTACAACAGTGTCTTAAACACAGGTTGTTCTCAATAAATATTTGTACAGTGAATGAATGATGACCGACTGAATGAAGTACACTCTTTGAATGTTCTGCCTGACTCAATTCAGCAATTAGGTTTGGAAGCATAGGTGCTTCCCAGAGTGTGGGGGAATGCGTGGTCATTGTGTTTGTAATCATCACTCTTTAGGAGATTGCTCCTCACTTTCGTCACTTCTCCTCCTTCTTCCTTATGTACCCTCTCATATGCAGTGTCCTTATAATCCCTGCCTTTCTTCACCAACCCTCAACTACTGCTTCTTTAGCTATATCAGTGTACGGGAGAGTAGCATAAAGCTGCTCTGTCTAGCTTTGAGTGGTGGTGGCGTTACAGGCTAGATGGAAGAACTCTAGCTCAGAACTCTGTAGTCCCCGTCCTAAATGATAGATTTTGTTGGCCCACCTACAGAGTGTTCTCAACTTCTCTGTGCCTGGCCAAAACAAGGATGGCATCACTTTCTGTGAGTTCACCCTCCTTCCTTCCTTTCCAAAGTTTCTGATGTATTTTTTTTTTTTTTTGCCACTGCTGCTGCTGCACATTTCTTTAAAAAACTCATAACAGAAAACTGAGTTCCCAAACAAAATCCCATACCATATGTAAAAGAGCATGTCCCTCTCTCAACTGGAGGTGTATTTTGAAATAAGAAAGTAACAGCTCAGCAGTCATTTGCCATAGCTTGCTGAGTAAGCTGGGCTCAGGTTAAAAGGGGGTTATAGGCTGTCAGCCAAAACACTGACAGCATTGCTGGATTCAGAGATTCAGAAACTCTATATGTCCCAAGGATTCTGTGTGGATGCCATTAATTACACTCCCTTCTGCTCTATCACTGAGAGTATCTCAATTCAGTTACCTCCTGTGGATCAAAACAGATAGGAATTTTAACCTTTTAACTTGTTAAATTCAGTTTTAAAAAAATATTCAGCATTAGCAAAAAGATCATGGAAAAGTAATGCCATCAAATTGAAATGAAATCAGAAATGTTCATAATCACATGTGTTTTGCGTCACATCTCTCATCAATTTGGATGAAAGATGACTTATACAGAGCATGTGGGTCATGATTCAGCCAGTAGTAATTCTTAATGGTGTTAGAGATGCAGTCATTAGGAGTAATAACAATAAAATTAAAATAAATCAAAGGGAAATAACTTCAAAAGTATATATACTGTATATGTTACAAAATGACTAAGGATGGTCAGCAATAGTCAAATTATTTTTTAGTTTATTAATTTTTATACAAGTTCTTGAAACTGAGGAGTTCTTGAGGACTCCATGATTCCAAGGGCACATTTAGATGTATCTATGCTACTCATATTAATGATGCCATTCATTGTCCTCTGTGATTCTGTGAGTAGCAAAGATCTTTGCTTTTGAAAGCGTCCTATTTATTTCTTATAAAATTTCTGATAACAAGAATCCTTCAGATCTCCCCCAACTCTACCCAGTAATATACCAACACAGTAAACTCTGGTTTGAAAGCAGTTTCATTCTGTAGGAACTTTTAAACTATCTCCAATCTGGAACTTGGATATATTTCAATCAGCATTTACATTTAAAAAATGTGTATGTCCTAAGAAAATATTTTGCCTTCACTTATTTAGAGAGTATCCAGATATAATGTTATTTTCTATTAGGAACAACATTTAAAAAGATAATGAGAATGAAGTTTGCCTTGTGAATCAACACTTACGTTTGTGATCTTTATCTAAGATATTTAAAAAGTAAGTGTACAATTTGTTATCACTATAATCGAGTAGACATTTTTTTTCCACAAGGTTACATCTGTTTATGCTATTTTATTATCTGTTGAATGGTGTGATATGAAGTCTCTTTATTGCAGTTTAGCTAAAGAAGTACCATGTCTGTGATGGAGCTGTCAATCAGCATTTAGTCATACAGTATCTATTTCTATCCCTGTTCTTCTTAGCACAGAAGGGCTATTATAGTCTACATTACGGCATAGCTACTTTGGATATAGATATCCTTGAGGGGCAGGATTTATTTTGAAAGAAGATACTCAACATAACATGACACATCATTCAGACATCTTTAAAAGTACACATGCAGGTATTTCAAAGCAAAATATAGCCAAGGCTAATTTTAAACATTTAACATTTGTGAATGCATTTCCTTTTTTTTTCCGTCACTTTAATAGCAGTAAAAAAGACCCAATGGGGTCATGTGACTTTTCTGTAATTGAAAATGCCTATTTAAAGCAATCCCTGTGCAAACCTTTATTGCACTGTCACCTACGAAGGGATCACTTTTGTAAGATATTATGCAAGTCAAACAAGAGAGAACCATTCAAGGCCAAAGAGAAAGAAAAAGAGTGCTGAAATGCATTTATCAACACCTGAAAAGTGAAACTTTTCCAGCTGTCCAATAATATATATTTCCAAGTACACTAGCATATATGGAATATGACTAAAAATTAACGAGACTGATTACAAACCACAAACATGAAAATCAGTCATGCAGCTGTATACCACACTGGATGTGCTTCCAGATGTGATGATAAAAATGGATACAACCTTTTAAAGCTTGAGCTTTGGATATGCTGTGCATGTGGCACTCATTAGCTAAGCAAATGGATGTTAATCTTTATGACAGTCGATTGCTGTGCTGCATTCCTACAGAGAGCTTATCAGCTGGTCTGACCCGATCATCAAGACCATCATGACTTAATTTACAGGAGGATTATTTTCCTTCCCCTGCAATTCCATGGATTTAAAATGCACAAGAAAGTTTTTCAAAAGAAATGGCTGAAGCATTTAAACTTTCCTATTCCCCATAGCTCTGCAATAAATAGGTAATGGCATAAAAAGATTTAGATTCACAGATTCCATTAGGAATTCAGCTAGATTGCATATCTAATTTCTCATGTTCAAGACTGAAAAATTAACCTCATTTTCCCAACTGATTTGATTTCCATTGAAAAGCTAAAGATGCTCATATAAGAAAAGCTTTAGTCTCTCCAAAAAAAAGGCACTGTCAATCCATAGCATATAAATGGTATCTTCAGTAGATAAACAGAAATGTCATGTCACAGCTTAGGAGGAATCAGAAACCTCTCTAGTGTCCTAACAGACATTACTTCTCTTAGAAAAGTCATATTAACATATTTGCTTCCACACTCATGGTATTACCATCAGGAAACTTGTTGCTTTGGGCTACCTAGAGCTAATTAGAAAAGGCGTGATAGAATACCAGATCTACCCCTCTGAAACTGAGTGCTTGACATGCTAGACATAATGCAGGAAGAGGCAATTCAGACTTCTCACGTAACTCTGCCAGCACACATCAACCTATTCGACAGCAACTTCTGTTTCTTAGGCAATTTTAGCTGAAGACAATCATTGTGCCAATATTTTCTCTTTGTGGTGGGCTTCACTGTCCCCAAAGGGTGGCAGATACCAATAAGCCGCATGTGTATTCTAATAATAACAGTTAGATAGAAAGTAAGGATGGTCTCTTCAGAAAAAGACTGAATCATCTCTATTTTTGGTAAAAGCCTAGGGTATCGTGAGCACTTAATTAACGAGTTCATGAAAGTAAGTAAATCACGTCTTTCCAGAGTTTTAGGTGCTTTGGGAGTAGGTTTAACTCTTTTAGTTCAGTATGAAACTATTTAACGTCCTGAAATTTATACTGTGCTTTCTTGGTGGTCTGGATTAAGAGCTTTTCAAAATGTCTGACACTTTCATGGAAAAAGTCAGGAATGATACCTAGATTGCTCAATATTAATGAAACAACCCCAAGTTTCAAAAACAATAAGGTATTACTCTTTCAATTAATCTATGAAGGAACTTCACCCCCAAATTGTGAAACTTTCATTGAATATTTATGGGTAGAGTCGATCATGTTAGGCATCATGGAAAAAGAAAAGATGAATGGAGAACATTATTTTCTCCTAAGAAATGATGACGTATGGAATGGACTGTGATGTACGGCAGAGTGAGAGTCTTGGAGGGCTGAGGTAGGAGGGTTGGACCTGCTGACGACAAAGAGCAGGAAGAAGCCATTTTACCAGCCCCAGCACAGCTTTTGCCTCAGTGTATTCTACACAATAAATACATGATTCAAGACTAGATTCTTAAAGATATTACTTCCTACATCCTTCATGTCCTAATATTCATTATTCTTCTCAAACAGGTTCTAACACACCTTACTCAAATATTTTGACCGTTAGTTGTTTTTTTTTTTTCTTCAAGGAATATCTCTTGATATGAGTTTCCCATTTAAAAAAAAATCATGGGCACCTGGGTAGCTCAGTCAGTTGAGCATCTGACTCTTGATTTTGGCTGAGGTCATGATCTCATGGTTTGTGGGATCCAGCCCCGTGTTCAGCTCTATGTTGGCAGTACGGAGCCTGCTTGGGATTCTCTCTCTTCTCTCTCTGACCCTTCTCCCATTATCTCTCACTCTCAAAATAAATAAACATTAAAATAATTTTTTAAAATACTAAAATCTCTTTAAAAAATCACCTAGAGAAATGAAGTTTTACTGACATTAGTTTGGAGATGAAGGGCTAAAGGACAGAATAATAAGTAACTTTAAAAAAATTTTTTTTACCTTTATTTATTTTTGAGAGAGAGACAGAGTGTGAGCAGGGGAGGAGCAGAGAGAGAGGGAGACACAGAATCCGAAGCAGGTTCCAGGCTCTGAGCTGCCAGCACAGAGCCCGATGCGGGGCTCGAACTCACGAACTGTGAGATCATGACCGGAGCCGAAGTTAGATGCTTAACGAACTGAGCCACCCAGGTGCCCCAGTAAGTAACTTTTATATTAGATTACATGAGAGATATATGAGATTTGAGCTAGATTAAAGTAGGGACACTGGGGAAAAAATGATAATTATTCCTGATGTATTTTAAAGGGTAGAAGGAATAGATTTTGGTAATTAATTAGTAAGACATTCAGGTTGCAGTGTTTAGCAGGCAGGGAGAGGTGCAGGGTTATAAGTCACACTTGGGAACCATTCACACAGAAAGAAATACATAAGGCTACCAGGGACTGATGAGGTCACAGAATCTATGAAGGACCAGAAGAAACAAGAATTCTATCTTCAACTCTGCAGTCTGCCTACCTAGAAGGACCAGAAAAAGGGAAAAGAGATTTTCTAGTAAACTAAAAAATAGATAGAGTAAAATTGGCATCTAAGGAAACATTAGGGCAGTGGGAATTAGGGGAGAGTTTCAAGGGATAGTTCAGTTAAGGAAAAGGCTAAAAATATAGGAGCTTAGGAAGGTTGGCAATAACACTGTTGGAAACAGAATCTGGATGGGAAAGCTTCAAGGGGTGACAAAGAGACAAGGAATACGAACTCCCTCCCTCCCCTTCCCCCCAAGTAGATGAAAAATTCCTGAGAAAAGTACATTAAAAACGAAGGTTTTATTGTTGTTTTTGCTGTTTTATTTTTTTCAGTTTTTGTTTTGGGGGTATGACTTTATTGGGTTTATATATTAAGAAAGGGCCTTTTGAGAGGGAGACGTTAGAGATACACAAGTTGCAGAATAGCTATAAACTTCTGACTGAACATTAATTATAATTCCTATGTTTAGTGAACATAGAAAACACATATAAAAATTAACAATAATTATTGTATTGGATATTACATGCAAGGAAATAGAAAAAGTAGCTTTGGAAATAAATTTTGTACTTATAAGCTAACTAAGCCCTTTCTAATTTCTGGATGTTTTAATGGCCAATCAGTATAACCTATTCATCCGTAATATGATGTCTAATCACCTAATACGTTGTCTAATCACAGTTAATTATCACAAAACAGAGATTTTAAAGGCTCCATGGCAGGAGAAAGATGGCAGATCTCATGGAAGATGCCCCAAACTTCCATCTATTTAGTCAATCAGCTATTATTTTTTGAACATGCATTACTTGTAAGTAGTCTGCTATGTGATGCAAAAGATACAATTAAAAACAAGACCCATATCCAAAGATCTTATAATCAATATGGTGAGACAATCATATATTTATAAAATGAATCTGGCACTGAGAAGAATGCCAGCCTCTATTTTCAGGAGCATAGCTTTGAATCAACAAATGGAAAAAAAATACTCTGCTTAGGAAACATACCCGTCTTGCCCAACTAGTTTATTTCACAAGAAAGAATCTTGGATATTTACCATTTTATAATTTATTATTATTAATTTTTTAATGTTTATTTTTGAGAGAGAGACAGACCACGAGTGTGGGAGGGGCAGAGAGAGTGGGACACAGAACCTGAGGCAGGCTTCCAGGCTCTGAGCTGTCAGCACAGAGCCCAACGCAGGGCTCAAACCTACAAACCATAAGATCATGACCTGAGCTGAAGTGGGATGTTTAACCAACTGAGCCATCCAGGCACCCATATTATTTATTAACATTTTGCCAAGAAGTCTATTCACAAAGAATTCTTTATTTGTATAAGAGCGTAAGATTTAAAATTTTAAAATGTTCTTTATGGATTGACTTTAATTATTATGAAATTTCTTTATTTCTAGAAATACCACTTGTCTTAAAGTTTACTTTGTTTGATATAAATATAGTTACACCAGTTGTACTTTCTTTGGTATTTTCATGGTAAGTCTTTTTATAGCCTTTCTCTTTTAAACTATCTACAAACTTATATTTAATACGTGTCTTCTGTAAGCAGCATATAGGTTTTTTAAATCTAGTTAAATAGATTCTAATTAGTGTATTAAGTCCACTCAATTTAATATAACTGACATATATTTTTTAAATTTTTTTATTTGTGTATAGTGACACAATGTTGCATTAGTTTCAGGTGTACAACATGGTGATCCAACTTCTGTATACATTATGTTATGCTCACCACAAGCGTAACTACATCGGTTACCATACAAACACTATTATTATATCACTGACTATATTCCTTTTATTTATTTTACTTATATGTATATTTATACGCTTTTATTCCTTTGACTTATTCGTTCCATAACTGGAAGTCTGTATCTCCCACTCCCCTTCACCCATTTTGCCCACTTTCCAGCCCACCCCTCTGGAAATCATACGGTTAGTTCTCTGTATTTACATGTCTGAATCTGCTTTTTGTTTGTTTATTGATTTTTTTAGGTTCCATATATGAGCGAAACCATATAGTATTGCCAACAGACACATGAAAAGATGGTCAACATCATCAGGGAACTGCAAATCAAAACCACAATGAGATGTCACCTTATACCTGTTAAAGTGGCTAAAATAAAGAAGACAAGAGTGACAAGGATATGGAAAAATGAACTTCATGCATGGCTGGTGGGAATGTAAACTGGTACAGTCACTTGGAAAACAGTGTGGAGGTTTCTCAAAAGTTAAAAATGTGGGAGCCTGGGTGGCTCAGTCAGATAAGCATCTGACTCTTGATTTTGGCTCAGGTCATGGTCTCATGGTTCGTGAGACTGAGCCCCGTGTTGGGCTCTGTGCTGACAGTGGGGAGCCTACTTGGGATTCTGTCTCTCCCTCTCTCTCTGCCCCTCCCACCCCAAAATAAATAAATTAAAAAAAAAAACTAAAAAACCAGAAATACCATATACTCCAATAATTCCACTGATATATTTGGGTTTAATCTACTATTTGTTTTCTATTTGTCCTAACTCTTCTGAGCACATTTTCTTTTTCCTTTCTTGCCTTCTTTTGGAAAGTTTGAGTACTATTTATTATTCAGTTTCTCCTATGCTATTACTTATATTCATTTTTTACCACTCTTTTAATGGTTCTTCTAGATATTACCATATTCATCCTGACTTATTAAAGACTAATATAAATTGATACTTTTACTTTCCAGACAATGTTAAGGACCTCAGAACATTTAAAACATTTTAGTACCATTTATCCTTTTTCTGCTTTTTTGCTCTTGCTATCATAAAATTCTACATATATTTTAGTCTTTTGAGAATTTTTTTATTACTACTTGTATGAAACCTAAAAGTGCTTCTTATCAAAAGTTTCATCACTACAGAAATATACAACATTTAAAGTATTTCCCTGAGAGAATTACTGTAAACAATTTGGCTTCAGATAGGGTTTTCCCCCACATATTTTAATATGGTTTAAACAAGAGATGTGAACCACCTTCTCCACCCACATAGACAATACATTTGTTCCACCTTACCCTCTTTTTATTGCCCTTGTTGGGGACATCTTATAGTGGAACATGGGATAGATGGACTTTCACCTTGAGTTGTTCTGGCCTCATCTTGCCTCTATTTCTTCTACAAGCTTAAATTTGGGGTTTGTAGGCATAAAGAGATAATTTGTTGTTTCATACATCTAACAATATATCATTGAGCTCTGTTCCTAGGGCCAGGACCAAGGCCATTGGAAAGCAGAACCAATCCTGTTTCTGTATTCATGTCACTCACCGTCTGGCAGAACTTGCCTTTGTCCCTGATTCCACAGACATCCAGTATTCAGGATCTAACTCCTTACTTTTCATTGCCTCAGTTTTTCCATCTATACAGTTAATGATATGTCCTTCATCTTTCTTGCCCAGAAGCCTCTTCCAGTGTTGTGATTGCATATTCATATGTATGTATGTATATTTATATTACTCTAGCTATTTATCTTCTATCTACATCTATGTCTATGTCCATATCTACATCTATATATCTATACCTATATATCTATATCTGTATATAGATATATAATGGTGGATATCAGCACTCATTTCCAATGGGAATACACATAGGAGTGAAATTGTTGGATGGCAGACTGAGTGCATGTTTAGCTTTAGACACTGCCAAAGAGACTTCAAAAGGGTTTGTACCAAACTGTACTCCCAGTTTTCTCTCCTATCAATGATGTGTTAATTTAGAATTGACCCATTTTCCCCATTATTTGGTATTGCCCATCCTTTTTACTTTAGTTATTCTTGTATGTCGTAGCATAACACTGGGGGGTTAGTTTTCATTTCCCTATTTAGTAATAATGCTGAATATGTTTTAATATGCTTATTGTCCATTTGGATATTTTTGTTAAGTGTCTATTCTTTTGACCATTTTAAAACTGAGTTGTCTGGGTTCTTTTTTTTCCCCTATGGAATCCCAAACATGCTATGAATTTGAGTCCTTTGTTGGCAGATATTTGAAATATGTTTTCCTAGTTTCTGACTTGCTTTCACTCTATTAATTTATCTAATTTTGTTTTAATGATTAGTTTTTATATCTTGTATAAGAAATATTTGCCTATCTCAAAGTCATTAAGATCATTGCCTGTTTCCTTCTAGAAAATTTAGACTTTTTAATTTCCACATTTCTATATGGATCATACACTCTGAACTGATTTTTGTATACGTTGTAAAGCAGGTAAGAATTCATGTTTTTCAAGCAGTTACCCAATTAGTTCACCACCATTTATCGGTAAAGATATACTTCCCCTCCAGAATTGTGGCGGTGGCTTTGTGCCAATCCTTGTGCCTAATACCTAATACCAATAGAGTCTTAATTACTGTAATCTTATCGTAAGTCTTGATATCTGGTAGTGTGTACCTTCTAGCTTTATTCTTCTTCTGCATGGTTACTTTGACAGCGTTTCCATAGAAACACTAGAATCAGTTTTTAAATTTCCACAGAAAAAAATCTGGAATTTTTATGGGGATTCTAGTGAATTTGAGGTCACCTTGAGTAACAACAGACAAAACAATAGGAGTCTTCTAATTGTAAAGAGGGCATATTCCTCTGTTTAATTTTTCTTTAACTTCTTTCGATAGTGTTTTACAATTTTTAGTATTGGGGACTTATATCTAGATAAGCATATTTGAAACCCCATAAGATGTTAGTATTAATGATTTAGATAGTCAGCATTCATTTGGATTTACCCATATTTTCACTCTTTTGATTTTATATTTCTCCCTGCACACCCTTGCTTTTGTCTTTCTGAAGAACTTCCTGAGATATTTCTTTAATATGGGTCTGCTCAGCTTTTGAATCTAAGTGGAGACTTCATTTCTGAGGAATATTTTCTGTGTTTATAAAATCTAGATGGGATCACTAGAAAAAATGTCATATCATTATTTTTTGGTTTCCATTATAACTATTGAAAATAAGTTATTAGTCTTTCTTTTACTGCTTTGAATATAATATGTCAGGGTCTCTCAATGCTTTTACGCAGTTAAGAGGTAAGTTTCTTTCCGCCTTGGTGGGCTATAAGTTCCAATTTGTAAGGACTTAGATATGTCCACCTATACCACCAAAAAGCTCCAAATTAGAAGGATATAAAGACAATGTATTAAAGTGGATTAGTTTTTTTTTTTTTTCTGAAAACAGTAGATAAAGAAGGTATTATAAGAAAGGTTGCATCTGACATCAGGTGACTATGGAAAATGGGGACAGATATTTGTCATGTTAACATATGAAAAGACGAAAATATCGTAAGACCAATCTGGAAGAGTTCTGAAGGGGAGATAACCAGCCATGTGGGGTATAAAGTAGAGCAGAGTTGGTCAGGAAAGAAAAATATGAAATTATTCTTACTTTGAAAGCTTTTATTTTTCTAAAAAGAAAAGAATTATTCTAATACTTCAAAACACTGTTTCTATAAGAGTTTGAGGTTTAAATTATTATACTGCAGTTAAAATTTTAGGTTTTATCTTGTTCAAATAATCAAATTTGGCACTTTCTTTAATTTTCATTTATGCTCTGACCTGAATGAAAGACTGGCATACTAAATTTAATTGCACTCAGTTTAATTGCTTCTTGATTTTTGACTCATTATTTGAGTTGAATAAGTCAAAATGTTAGAAATGAACAGGGAGTTCTGAGAAGTGAAACTCTGAAGGCATGCTTCCCAGCTAGCATGCTGAATGGGAGAGTTAGAACTGACTGAGGTCAAATTTGACTGTACCTATTTTCACGTTATTTGGAAAGGAATATGACAACTTGGTATAACTTTCCTTGAATCTAGTCTCCTCACTATTTATCACAAAGGGGTAATCATCATATATCCTATTGACGTCTGAGTAGAGGTTGACATGTGGGTGCTTTGGAAAATGTGCCCTGACCAACATAGTGTCTATTACTAAAGAATATAAAGGAGACTTTCAAACCCTTATCAGTTTCTAGATTTTTTCTTGTGTCTATGCTCATAAGTCAGAAGAAAGTAAGACAGTACATTTATGATTATGTGATTAACAAGGTAACAACTGTATTTTCAGTATAAGTGCAGATGAACTGAGGGACAACTTCATAAAGCCATTCATTAATGTAACTGGTTGCTAAAGACAGAACAATCAGTTATATTCAGTCATAATCAGTTCACATTCAATGGGTCTGAATTAGACTGGAGTCAAATGTTATTTAAAAATTAGAATAATTATTAAAAGTACTTCCTAATGGGATGACTGGGTGGCTTAGTGGGTTAAACATCCAACTTCGGCTCAGGTCATGATCTTCCAGTTTGTGAGTTCGAACCCCACGTTGGAGTCTGTGCTGACAGCTCAGAGCCTGGAGCCTGCTTCAGATTCTATGTCTCCCTCTCTCTGCCCCTTACCCACTTTCCCTCTCTCTCTCTCTCTCTCTCACAAAAATAAATAACTATTAAAAAAATAGAAAAAAAATTAAAAGTACTTCCTGATGAAGAAATCTGTAATGCTTTGGAGATTTTCTATATGTTCATTTTGGACTACTTAGGCTAGTTTGCTAGGATTTGGTGGAATGAATTAAAGGATTGCTTTAGTGAAATTGTGAAATATTAGCCTAAGAGAAATGTAACACCCACATATTTATATCATTTTTATGTGTGAACCCTCAATATTTCTGAAGACAAGTGTGTGTGTGTGTGTGTGTGTGTGTGTGTGTGCAAGTGTATATGTGTTTTAGCTTATTCAGATGGGGAGTGGTTGGACAAGATTAAAAATTTATGAAAAACCAAGAGTTTCACTGATAAATAAGAGACTGCAAATGCACAAATCTGAAGTAGCTTTTCACAAATGGGCTCTAATAGCTGATGGGAGTATTTTGTTGCTGTTAGTATTGTTATTGTTATGAATTAATACCCATGATACAAATTCATCCAAGTTCTAATGTCTTCCTGGTCTTGTTATGCTTTACTCCATAGAATAGAATTAACTTTTTCTTTCCTTTTGAAATACTTATCTTTAGATTGGTCATGCCTATCACATGAAGCATTGTTCATATGAGAATCATGGTATCAATTCTCTTCGAAAACCTCCCCTTTTATCCCCCTGGCAATGGATAACACTGTATGGAATCTGTGCGGAGGAAAACTCCAGAAACCAAATTCTCCCGGATGCTAACAATGCTTCCCTGGGGCATAGTGAGAAGGGTCTCAATTCACCTCCTCTCCATGTTCTAACTAGACACAGGAAGCCCTTTAGCCACAAGCAATGGGGTTTCATTAAACCACTTCACTTTAGGTGTAACAAAGCTCCTTCCAGGGAGCAAACCAGAAACTCTAGTCAGATTGTAGAATTGCCCAAACATTGGGGTCCCTGCTTTTACACAGCACAAAATTGTGTAATGGCACCAGAGGCTCCTTAACAAGCTAAAAACCCTATGGAGCAACAATGATCAGGCGAAAGAGTCATGGAGTTTCTGATTGAGGCTGAAGTTGAATTGCCATTTCAATTCTTCCCTCAAAATTATCCAATTAATCTGCATGGATCTTTTTGGAAAAAATTCCTGTTATTCAAATGATTGCTAACGAGAAATGAACGGAGCTTTTTTTTTTTTTTAAATTACTAAACCTGGTACATTTAAAAAACTTTTACTTCTTAAGTCCATTGATGCTAGAAATACTTAAGTGGCATTCAAATAGAGCAATATAAAATCCCTTAAAGCCAGGAAAACCTGAGGGATGATTATTAAGGAAATCACAAAGATCTTCTCCAAATGGACCTTCTTTCTCTAAATCGCACTTTAATTTTTTTAACATTTATTATCAAGAGACAGAGAGAGACAGAGCACGAGTGGGGGAGGGGCAGAGAGAGGGGGAGACACAGAATCTGAAGCAGGCTCCAGGCTCTGAGCTGTCAGCACAAAGCCCGAAGCGGGGCTCGAACCCACAAGCCATGAGATCATGGCCTGAGCCAAAGTCGGACACTCAACCGACTGAGCCACCCAGGCATCCCTCTCTAAATCATTCTTTAAAGTAAACTCCACTGCATAAATTTCATTTATCTAAAATTCCCTTTTTTTTTTTTTTTTTTTTTTTTTTGGTCAAGTCCCCTCTAGGAAGGGCAGGAGCTAAATGATAACCAGCATGACTTACTTCAACAACACTGATACCTTCTGAATAGTCATCTAAGCAAGGAAGCCAGCCAGTACTTCACCTTTAATAATAATAAAAAAGAGGAAGATAGGTCAGATTACAGCAACACTTTACTATGGAAGCTTTTACAGCATATTGCAAAATATCTAATATCCTAGTGTCCCCCCTTTAGTACTTTTGTGTGTAGACAGACTACTGACCTCCCCTTCCCAGGGAGTCAGGTACTTAGTTGATATCATTTCCTCACCCCTCCTTGTGGCCTGGGTCAGATTGCAATATATGTTTTTGGTGTGTGTGTGGTTTTTTTTTAACTTTGAGGTAAGGTAAGAAAAGTAAAAATACTACTGTACAGAGGACACACATATGAATCAGAGGTTGCTTTACCTCATAAAAAATGACATGGATCTTAATCTGAAATTTCATATGCAGTTGACATAATAAATACTCAATGCTCCTATCTAATTTTTCTTCCTTATTCAGTTTGTACCCAACATCTGAAAATTGATACTAACATTTTGGACAAAATAGCTATGTCCTTTGACTTCTAGGACCTGTTCAACTTGCAAGACTCTCTTATGTTCTACTCCAAGGTATTTGTTTATGTAGACGATTGTAGTAATGAAAGGACATATTGTTTAAGGATGTATGAAGAGATTTGCAGTCATTCATAGTGTTATCAGAATTAAATTCGAGTGGAATATCCAGTTATACAAGTATAAAGAGAGAGGCAACATTGCATTTCAATTAGGGTCTTGACAATCTACATATTTATACAATAAAGAAGTGGCCAAAGACATTTCTAAAACATTTTAGTAGAAGATGCTTCTATTCCTGAGAACAAGAGTTAAATCTTAAAAATTAATGGGAATATAGAAAATAAGATATATATGTGTGTGTGTGTGTATGTGTGTGTGTGTATAATTTAACACACCACATATTGTATTTTTTAATGTGAAGAGCCAGTAATGAATAATCACACCATTCTCCCTGAGAAGGAAAAGAACTTGTGCCTTCTATTTGAAGAAACTAAGGTAATAAGATGCAACAGATTTGCTTAAGGTAATACACTTCAAACAGAGGGTAAACCTGTCTTTTACCTTGATGCTCCAATACACAAAATGATCCTACTTTCCATGTTTTGACATACCTGTGTCTGTCAGTGTTGTTTTGGACCCGTGCCATATGAATCAAAAGTATTGATCCACTAAAACTGCTGTATTGACACCTGGTGAAGTTAGAGCCATTGGAAGATAAACGACTAGTAATAACCATTCTTTTCTTATGATATTAAAATGCAAAGATATTAGAGATGATTTTTCATAATAAGAGTCTTCTTTTTTTCTGGATCAGATACAGTAAACAAGAATCAAATATAGGCAGAAATATGTAATTTAAAATTTTATGTTACATTTCGTTGAAATGTTAGCTGAATAATATTGCTTTGGCACATATGTTATATTCATGTCAATATGTTTCATATGCTAAAAAGATCTATGCAAGAGTGCCTAGCCTTCCCTGTTTACAAAAGAACTAAACAGCTGTGTAAGTTCATAGAAGAAGACAGAAAGTGAAATAAAGTTCTAGGACCAGTTCAGATTGTTTAACTACAAATATCTAATGAATCTTGTGATTTATTATAGAAAATAAAATATGCTTACGAGGAAAATATTAACTGGCTGCTCCAGCTGAGAAGGAAGAGCCATTTGGTTGAATTTCATATCAGAAGGTTCTTCCCCTTCTCTCCTTTCTTTTTATGATGCTATGTTAAAATTTCTCCATTCAGGTTCTTTTTTAGGCTTCACTTTGCCAATAGGTCAAACATATAATAATACTAAACATTATAGAGAGATAGATACATAGGTGGATAGATACACACACACACACACACGCACTCATGTAAGTTATAATGAAAGTGATGAAATGAGTATTAATGTATAGAATTTGACCATAGGAAGAAACTTGAAGCTTTCTCTAACACTGTATTCCAGCCTGGACTCTTAAATCATTGGCTGGATTGCAGACTACGTGAATAGCCTCAGCAACGGATGGATGGATGAAAAGTCATGGATGGATGGAAAGTCATCTAGAAATCTTGTAAGATAATATCCTGGTAACTTCTTAAAGAAACTACTCATTTTGCATAGTTCCAGATCCAAATGTGGCAGCATAACATTTAAAATTTTTGTTGTCATATTTGCCTAATTTTGACCAAACACACCTTTTTCTTCCCTTCCTCTCTCATCTTAGAAAAATTAATTCTCTGTCAATTCTTTAGCAAAAAGATCCACAGCAGAGAGAACAGGTCAGTCACAAATCATCCAGAGAGGTCTGGAATTATTCTCCATCAAATTGGTCTCCACATGATAGCTTATAATAGCCCATCAAATGTTTTATTACAAAGATTTTTTAGAAGTCTTCTATACTATCAGAAAGAAAACATTGAATAACATTGATTGGTGCCTAAATATTGCAAAGATAAAACTGTTTGCATTGTAAATCATATTGGCTTCTCAGCAATTTACCTCAAATTTGTGAATGAAATAAAGTTTATATTATAGCCACATTATAAGCATTATTTATTCTTTTTCTCCACAATACTCAATGAAATGTTAAATACCTTTTTCGTAAGTATTCTTGCATATATAGATGTAGGCTGCTATATGAGGAGTGTCTTTATAAATAAAAACTATTCAGACATATTGGGAAAAAAAAAAGCAGTAACCTATATCTTTTAATCTGAATAGCCAGTTCTTTTTTGTGATCTACAGGATAGGATTTCCTGGCTTGTTAAGTGCCTTTTTATTTCTCTGAGTTGATCTTGGAAACGGAGTGTTTCAGATTTTAGTTTATCTTGATACAAGCCAACCTGTTCCTGCTTAGAACACTTTGGTTTTATATCTGAGAGCTTAATTACTAGATCCTTGGGTAGAAGTTGTACTACCAAATCCTTAAAAAAATGGTGACAAGATAATTCTAAATGAAATTTTCTTTAATCTTACTATCTATATACCTCAGAAATTATTCACTTCACTAGAAAGTTTGGATTGGGAAAATAAAAATTGCATTTTTCATTAAACATTGAGCAACTAATATGTTGACAGCATTATGACATGCATACATGGATAGTGATTCCTCTGTTTAAGATTATAAATGTTCCAAATATGAATCATATATATTTTTTGTTCCTAATTTTGAAAACACGAGTTGGTAATAGCACAGATATATTTTGTTTTTATTTGCAGTACAGAATTCCATTCTATAAATATAACTTATAGAAAGCAATTTACCATTTTAAGTACATGGATGAAAATACTACCACATAGAGTGATTGGGACTTATTCTGAAAATAAATTACTTCAGTGATGGGGCAAAAAGCCCTGATGAGGAAATCATGAGGTGAAAACAAACAACACTTCTATACAACAACGAGAAACCTTTTAAGTGCAAAGAAACTGTAATCCATGTGGCACTTGTAGGTACATTAAGATAAAACATCCAGGAGCCAGTAAATTTTTTCATGCTGTCAGAGTATTCAGCGGTACATATGAGCTGTCGTACTTCAGTCATCAACATCCAAAAAAGCTTAGCATTTTAGAAAACAACTTCCCATAGAAACAATTCAACTCCATACTAACAGGCATATGGATACTAACAGAATAAGTAAAATAGCAGTTGTCAGTCTCTCAGTCTTTACGATCTTTCTCCACCTCCTATTTGACCAGAGCCTGGTCGCCTCGAGTATCAATAGCTTCCTTTCCTTTTTGCTAAGCCAGAGAGGAGAAAAGGGAGAAAGAAAGGAGATTGAGAAGGAGACAGGGAAAGAGAATGAGTCAGAAAAGCCAAGAAGCACCAAAAGGCAACAGGGCTTTCTGGTTCTGAGAAGTCTGTGTGATCATTTGGGTTTCTATTTGCATTGGGTTTTACCATGGGTTTATCTGGGGAAAGAGATGCAGAAAAGGAAAATATTGAGAAAGTATGTGTGCTCCTCACGTTCTCAAGTGATGCCTTCATTTATAGGACATTCTGGAACCACCTTTCACATAAACACTGATACAGACAGATGTCTTCGGCATGAAAGTCAAAAGAACATAGGAATTTGTTAAATTAGAAAAAGAAAACTCTATCAGCTCCTTCACCTCCACACCAAAAAGGTTTTGACATACAAGACGTTGGTTTCCCTAATGCTTAGAGTTGAGTTTTGCAATTCAAAATTCAAAACCAGGAAAAATATTAGATTGGTTGAACTACATTTATTAATTCTCTAATTCTTTATATTTTATAGGAATCCATTCTTAAAATATAATGGCATACATAGCTAAAATAATTAATTCTTTGGCACTGTACTAGTCACATCTTCCTTCTCTCTAAGACAAGACTTTTCATACTTACTTTTCACTGCAGTGGCCTTTACAATACCATCATTTAGGGATAAAGCATTCAAATATGACTGCTCAACAGGAATTCCAATACCATGGTTTTAGAGCCAGAAGTATATTTTGGGTATATAGACATATAAATACATTTGGTTTTGGAGTGTTCATTCTGCATTTATAAAAACCTAACATGGTATTCTCCCAGGAAACAGAGAACGATTAGAGTGTGTATATGCAAAATTCACCATTAAAATATATTTACTATGCATGACTGTGTACCCAGAGATAAGCAAGTCATAGTTCTTGTCTTCAAGGAGTGTATAGTTTATAAAGAAGAGAGACAAGAAGTTTAATTTCTTGCTATTTAAAATTCACCCTAAAGAACAGCACATGTACCTGTTCTGGGAGCTTGTTAACACTGTAAAATCTCAGGACATACCCTAGACATCCTATGTCAGGACATACATTTTCACAGAATGCCTAGGTGATTTTTATGCACATTAGAGTTTGAGAAACACCACTCTGATTGGAACCTGAGTGTGATTATTATCCTAACACCTAGAAGAAACATGGAAATGGGCAAGTTAGAAGGTGGGAAGGTGGCATGATGGGCAGGAAGGACCCTGGTGCCTGCGTTTGGTTTCTCAGAGGACAGATTGCCAGTCAGGCACCTTCTACTAGCATAAAAATAAATGTCTTAAAAGGAATATTTGTTTTTGAATGTTTTTGTTTTACATATTATTTGGAAAAAAACCAGTCATATTACTGTTGACAATATGTCAGTTTGACAGAAATATGATTGTATAAATCCACGTCAAAAGAAAGTTTTATATTTTAATGTTTTCCCTCTTATGGTTTGCTGAGGAATAAGTGACCATGGCTTTTAAGAATGGCTTTGTCAGTTATATCACAGTTCTTCAGTTATGAGCATGGTGACAACCTAGGAAAACTTCTGCCTCAAGATCTCAACTTAGAACATATCAGTAGGACCAGTTCACATAAAGATGATCATTTGGAAGTGGAGACATTTAAATTCATTTTTACGTTGTTCGCAAAGCTCTGAATAGATCTGGGAATGAAGATCAGGGCAACGTATTTTGATCAAGGCTGTTTGTGCACATCAACACCAGCCACACTCTGCCTCCTTCCATTGCCTCCTCCACTCAAGGCACTATGAATATGCTGTCTATGGCCAGGGCAGAGTCATACAGGGAACAGACCATCTTCTCTGCTTTGCCTTTACATGTTATATTAGTGTGTTTGAATGTTATCTCTTTTGTGTGAAAGACCAAATAAGGGATGCCTTCTGAAATATCTTCTGAATGTGACTGTGTGGATATATATCTATATACATATATATATATATATATATATATATATATATATATATATATGTAAATGACATGTAAGAATCACATATAAGGGCTGACAAAAACATAGTGTATTAATGGGTTAATAATACCCATGATACCACGAATAAGATGCAGAAACAAAAGTAAAAAAATAAACCCTTAATGTTTCAGGGCATGTGGATTTATTAAATTATTCTAAAGTAATTCTTGAAAACATTTGCCATATTAACGTGTGTTATACCTCCAAAGGCAAAGATATTTTGTGATAAAATACTTATTACCTAGAGTCGAATTAGGAAAATAACAGTTAAGAAGGAGAGAGCCCTATTTCTGGAACTTGATCCAGTTATTTCGTTAATAATTACTTGATTCAATTAGGCATAGACTTTTTTTAACCTCTGCATGTCTTTTTTATTCTTTATATATCAGTTGTCAGGTCAAATCATAGTTAGATTATAATTTATTGTTATTGTTTATATTTTAATATCAGTTCAATTGAGATTTTCTTTCTCTTCTTTCAGGAGGAAATGCTTGGACACAAAAACTGACTTTATAAATTAGAAAAGGTAAATAAGTTTTTATATGCCATATAAAACTACCTTACAAATAGCCTAATTGCTTTTCCTAATAAGTTTTAAATGTCTCAAGTATTTCCAAATATCCAGTCCAATTAATCCCTTTCTGAAATGGAGTCCCATCATTAGGAACTTTTTAGAGGATTATTCCAAACAGTAGAAATACTGTAAAAATATAATTAGTTATTTAGAATATATAATAGCCTTCATAAATCCTCTTCAGCAAGTGCCAGTGATAAGTTTGTTAAATTTAAAATATTTTTATTTATATTTAGCTAAGAATTGATGCTTGGCCAACTGGATTTTAGCCAGCAAAACATAATCTACTTCAAAAGTTTATAAGAATGGGAACTTAATGCAGGGAATTAATTGCACAGGTAATGGAATCGCTGAGAACAATAACCAGTAACAATAGAGATAGAGTAACTCACACATTAACACCATCAGGAATTCACTAACATCCTTAGGCTGGGGAAATCAAAGGAAACTGGAAGACTGGAACCCCAGATCTGTGTGACTCTCAGGTTGGATGATAGAATCACTGGGGGGCCTGATGGTGGCAGCTGGAGTCACAGAAGAGACAAGCTGCTACCAGTGAAAGTGGTTAAGGGAGGATATTTGAGCTGCCTCCCTACCCTGCCCCCATCTCTCATCTTCACCTCCATGACCAACAGAAGCTGGGAGTCAGCTAGCATGGGAGCCAAGAAAATCAGCCTTTAGGGGTCACAAAGATTAAGAATCTATCTGCCAGCAAACAGGCCCAAGTCCTGCAAAATAATCTTCCAGGCTCTTACAAACAAATGTAAAAACTAAAGTTTTAAAAGCAATTTGTGACAGTAAAGATAGGAATGCACACACATTGCCCTCAAACTTAGCCTTCCAGAGAAATCTAGCACCTACATTTTTCACTCATCAAAGAGGGCAGTGACCAGCACAAGAAATCATAGCCGAAAGAGAATTATATTAATCAAAGCAATTTCTGGTGAAAGGAGGCATGGAAATCTCTAAGCAAGTTATAGAAAGAAAGCTACACTCTTCAAATCACTGAACTGAAAACAAAGCTTCAGATGATAACTATATGATTTGACAAAGATACTTCAAATTGCTCAGGAAAATCTTCTTCTTTACAGTAATGTTTCAGGCTATTTAAAACAGAATCTCAGTCGAGGAACTAAACAAAGATGCTAGGATTGGACATAGAAGACAGATGAGTTTGGCTGTTATCCACATAAGAATAGAAGCCAAAATTATGCTGACTATAAATGGAGCCAAGCGATGTCATATAGATTTGAAAACCATGTTGTGCCAAGGAAGATGTTAATGTTTTTCAATTTTCAGGTTCAGTAAGGATCATAAGTTGTTTGATTTCTTAATCTAGTTTACATATCCTAAATATCACTGCGACTCTGCAAGCCTCCGACCCTCCACTCTTTTTTTTTTTTTTTTTTTTTTTTTTTAATTCTAGATTTGACAGTTTGGTCTAGATTCCAAGACTAAGTACATGAGTGGTATGTTCCAGTATATTGGTTCATTCAGATATATCTCAGCAATTTGTACTTCATGACTTACCAGATCTATTAAATCTTGGGAGTAAAAATAATTTAAATTATTTATAGCTCTTGCTTAGACTAGCAACTGAGTCCATCTTGCCCTTGAAGGAGATATACTGGGACTTTACTAGAGGTGAAAGTTTCAAAGGATGTCTCCTTGCTTTCTCTCTCTGTGCCCTGTAACTAAGATAAAGAACAGGGATCATTTGCTTACCATAATGATGTAGAGCAACTACACCAAAGAA
This sequence comes from Leopardus geoffroyi, assembly GCF_018350155.1. Taxonomy (NCBI): domain Eukaryota; kingdom Metazoa; phylum Chordata; class Mammalia; order Carnivora; family Felidae; genus Leopardus; species Leopardus geoffroyi. Next base: position 79,153,513 of record NC_059337.1, read on the forward strand.
ATATGCGGTGACATCATTTGCAAGCATGGGATTTGTGAGCATATTTTCAGACATGTTCAAAAACTCATGTGCGCGTGTATGTTTATCCATTCGGGGCCTGTAAACATTTCTTGGTATTTTAAATCTCTGAAATGATTATTATAGTATTTGGTATCCTCAGATAAGGAATGAAGTTTAACTGGAAAAGGAATCTTTCATAAACCTTTTAAAGGTTGCCATTATTTTCTTTGTAAATCTATGGATGATAGCTAAAGTAATCAAAATCTTCCAGAAGATAAACCTCCCAATGTTAAATGGCATTTGTATATTTGTACCACTACTTTGTTTCAGAAAGGATTTCCAGAGGGTTGTAAAGGTATATAACATGAAACAAAGTGGCACAAGCTAAAAAGTAGCATGATAAAAACTAAGAGGGATTAGAAAAATATGTGTGTGTGTGTGTGTGTGTGTGTGTGTGTGTACCGTGGGTGTTCTTTTTATTTTATTGTTAAACAGGATGTAAAACAACCCAAGCATTACCATTAAATGTTCAAGTTATATAAGGCAGTGATAATAATGATAATAATAATAATAATAATATATGCCAACATATTATGTAAATATTATAGAATAATACACATGAAATGTTATTATAATTATCTTATTTGAGCCTAAAAACACCTAGTAGAAAGGAAAACATATTGGATTCTATTACTTGTTTCAGTGGTTTTAAAATTTTTTAAAAATCTAACATTTTTCTTAAAATAGACCTTTAAACATCATCTTTGTCTTACCCCACTCCCTATTGTTAACATGACTTTCTCTTTTTAAAATTTTTTAATATTTATTTATTTTTGAGAGACAGAGTGTGAGCAGGGGAGGGGCATAGAGAGAGGGAGACACAGAATCCAAAGCAGGCTCTAGGCTCTGAGCTGTCAGCACAAAACCTGACACAGGACTCGAACTCACAAACCGGGAGATCATGCTCTGAGCTGAAGTCGGATGCTTAACCAACCGAGCCACCCAGGAGCCCCAACATGACTTTCTTACTACATCACACTTTCATACAATTAAAGGTACTTTCCAGTGATTAGGTCCCCCAATTCAGGAACCTGGAATCTTCTTCAAGGCCTTAAGTCACCATCTGAGTCATACCTCTTAATCTCTGCTCTGTATCAACTGTCAGGTGTATAAACTTCATCAGTCTGTATCGCTGGACCCCTCGCACAGTCTGCTTTTTCCAGCCTCCAGAACATTGCTGGTAAGGTCAGTGATCCTAGTTTCTTGTCTTGCTTATCTTCTTTCTCACTTTATCCATCATTTACACATCAATTTTCTCAGCTCTCACTTACTGTAGCTTCTAGGTTCCTGCAGAATCCTGCTTTGGGTCAATGGTGTGAACATATCACCTTTGCGTTTGACCACTCCCTGTTGCCCCACGTGACTGAGTTGCTCTACGTCTCCCTCATGTTTGTCCTCCACCCTCCAGACCCTCTCAGGATTTTAGTAAATATGGCCTCTCATCTCCCTTGTCATCCCCTTCTAATTAGGATATTCTATTCTAATTACTCTTCCTTCTTCTATCAGAGTCCTTTCCATAGTAATTACCATAATCCTGCCAGAGTTACTTCCAAATTATGGGAAAAACTAAAAGCATTTTCAAAAGCAAGTACTTTAACCATTCATTCATTTATTTTCTCCGCTCTGTAAACACAACCACTGCCTTGTGGAGCTCACGGTCCAGCAGGGAAAGAAATAATTAGTTATGATATGATACAGTAAGTTTTATGACAGAAGAAAGTCTCAAATATTACAGGAGCCCAGAGGAATATGGAGGGGGCATGAGTGAGAATAGTAATTTTGCCAGGAATAGGACACTTCAACTAGATCTTGAGGGATAATTGGGAAAATGTGGCAAAAGGCTTTAGAGGAGAGGCAACCTCAAGGGTACAGGCTTGGAAGGCATTTTTCAGGCTTGGAAGGCATGAAAACTTTGATATTGATTTGATATAGAGTGGAGTGTCAAATACCTACATATGACCAGAGGGTGAGGCTTAAAATACACAGTTGGGAATTGGCACTGGTCCTGCAAGTTATAGAACCCAAGTGCATCTGAGAAGAAAACTTAAGTTTTGGGTGGCTCAGCTGGTTGAGCATCTGACTCTTGATTTTGGCTCAGGTCCTGATCCCAGGGTTGTGGGATTGAGTCTGTGCTAAGCACGGAGTCTGCTCAAGATTCTCTCTCTCTCTCTCTCTCTCTCTCTCTCTCCTCTGCCTCACTCCTCTGCTCTCTCTCATTCTCTGCCTAAAACAAAAAAACAAAAAAATGAAACAAAACAAAAAAACCTTGTTTTTAACTGCCCTGAGTTACTCTCTCAGGAAAGCCTATAATAATAAATAAATCTATAATAAATAACAAATCCATAACAATAAATCCATAAACTAGTTCAGAAGTTAGATTACTCTGACACAGGAGTCTGTACTACCAGATGTTATAATGCAGGCTTTGTAAACTCAACTATCTACAAAGCCTAGACAGTAACATAAATCAGTAGCTCTATATCGGTAGCTCCATAATATGGTAAATTTATGACAAATATGGAGCTCTGTGAATCTGGAGAATGGATGTACTGTTTAAATTTTTTTTATTACATTTATTTATTTTTGAGAGACAGAGAGAGACAGAGCTTGAGCTGGGGAGGGGCAGCCAGAGAGGGAGACACAGAATCCAATGCAGGCTCCAGGCTCTGAACTGTCAGCACAGAGCCTAACACTGGGCTCAAACCCAAGAACCGTGAGATCATGACCTGAGCCAAAGTCATCAGATGCTTAACCAACTGAGCCACCCAGGTGCCCCATGGATGCACCATTTAAATATGACTCTCTCTTCTTATGTTTACAGATTGATGCCATAGAAAATGCCAACTTAGCCCTGCCTGACACTTTCCTTTCCAGAAATCCTAGAAATCCAGATGTTAGCTACCCACTAATTTAAACTTTTTTTTTTTTTAAGTAGTCTTCACGTCCAGTGCAGAGCTCAATGTGGGGCTCCAACTCATGACCCTGACAGCAAGACCTGAGCTGAGATCAAGCATCGGACATTTAACTGACTGAATCACTCAGGCGCCCCTAAACATTTTAAAGTGGGCCAAACGTTGGCAACCAAACAGGTAGGAAACCTGCATTGGGAACCAAACAGGTCTGTAGTCAATATTTGGCTCTCCAGCAGTAAGTTGACAGCCTCCATTAGACAACCAAAAGACTCTCATTCTGAGGCTAGCACAAGAGCTTAGTCCATAAATGAAATGTATCAGGTCGCCTGGGTGGCTCAGTCGGTTAAGTGGCCGACTTCCGCTCAGGTCATGACCTCTGGGTCGGTGAGTTCCAGCCCCGCGTCGGGCTCTGTGCTGACAGCTCAGAGCCTGGAGCCTGTTTCAGATTCTGTGTCTCCCTCTCTCTGACCCTCCCCTGTTCATGCTCTGTCTCTCCCTGTCTCAAAAATAAATAAAACGTTAAAAAATTAAAAAAAAAAAAAAAAAGAAATGTATCAAACACAGCAGGAAAAAAACCCAGCATTCTGCTTAAAATAATTTGATGGCTCTGGATTCTGATTGGTGTGAAATGCAGCATTCTTCACTACCAGCAAGGCCCTGCATGATCTGGCAACTCCCCAAATCTCCAACTCTCCGCTCAGGTACCTGCCTCTTTGCCGGCCACAGTCTACGCGGCTCTACTTTGTCAGAGGTGCTAAGCTCCTCCTTCTCAGAGATGGGCACATTATTGCGTTAGCTTAGAATGTGCTTCCTCCTTTTCTCAACTGATAAACTCTTATCCATCATTTTTATCTTGGATTAAATGTCACTTAGGAAAATGACCTCCACAAGATGACATTATGTCCCCTCTTAAATGTCTGCCTCATGTCACTCTGCCTGTTTTCCTTTATAACTTCTCACTATGGCAATTAACTATTTGAAGTTTTGGTGTATTTGATATCATCTGTCCCACTATTCTATAGCTCTATGGGGGCAGGGTCTCTCATCATGGAATAGAGTGCCTTCCACACAATAGGCACATATTATTAGTTGAATAAATAGATGAAGCATTTATCTGTTCATAAATCGTGGATCACATTTAGCATTTCTTGTGAGATTTAAATAAGTTAGTCTATGTCATATGCTTAGCACATTAGAAATATAGTAGTTGCTCAGTTAATGTTAAATATTCTTATATGTATGTTTTCACTTCCATGGTTAGAAACAGAAAAGAAAAGGCACAATTTCTATTTTCTTATGTCATACATTGGGTTTCAAAAAAAAAAAAAAAAAAAAAAAAAAACCGGACCCTGAGGCAAGATTTTGTTGCAAAGTAAACTTTGGAGGTAAACCCAGGCAGCAAGGCAATGGAGTGGGAAGGGAGGAAAGCCAATAAAGGGCTTTTTTTTTTTTTTTTTTGAGTTTATTTTTGAGAGAGAGAGAGAGAGAGCAGAGGAGGAGTAGAAAGAGAGGCTCCCAAGCAAGCTCCGTGCTGTCAGCACAGAGCTGCACACGGGGCTTGAACCCACAAACCAAGAGATCATGACCTGAGCTGAAACTGACTCAGTCGGACAGTTAATGAACTAAGCCAGCCAGGTGCCCCCAATAAAAGGCTTGTTAATTAGCAATTCACCACTGGGCTCAATCCTTCTAAAGACCTTTTAAACAAAAAGGCCACGTTAAATATACCCTCAGGTTTGCCCCATCCAGGAGCAAGACAGCTGGCTTATTGTATACAAACTTCTGTTTCGCATTAGGTGGGAGTTGTTCCTGGGGGCAACTTTCACCAATAAAAAGCATCAAAAGAACTCCTGAGGCTTTTTGAACTGATTGATTTTTGTCTTGTTTTTTGCTGGATGTCTGAAGGTGTTTTTTAAGAATCATATGTGCTTTCTTCAAAATAAGTGTTTGTTTTGCTAGCATTATCCTAATAGGGTACAATATTTTTGTAAGGAGACTCAGTAATGTGTAGCAAACAAATACATGCCCTCTGACCCACATAAGTCTTCCTCAAGATGCTTTTCCTTAGGCAATAATTATGAATATGTGCTAATACTTCCATATTTTACAGATACACTAATTTTTGTAAAAATGTAAAGAACACTTAAAAATATGTAGAAAATAAAAGCTAGCAGCACTGCCGCAACAGTCATAATTAGTATTTATATCAAATATAAAATATTTTTAAATGAAATTATACTACTCACGTTGAAATTTTCTATACATGTTGTATGATGAACAATTCCTCATGGTTTTACACTTTTTAGTAAGTCTCATTTGTAATAATGGTGTAATTCTAAGACATTCTAAAGCGTATTTAAACATTACATGCCAATTTTTAAACAATTACGTAATACTCGGGCCCATAATATTCTGTCTAAGGCTAGATACACAGTAAGCACCCAATAAATGAAAAAAATAAGGCAAATGAAAAAGAAATACCTCGGGTTAGTTGTAGATATTTCCATTATAACATTGTTGGTGCCAAGCATCCTCCAGAATACTTCAGTGGTTTTCTTATGACGTACTTCCCTGCCTTCTTCCTCTTCTTTCTCCATACTTCATTGTTAAAAATTTGTCGACATGGTTTCCCACAAGGACCGTAGTCAAATAATCACTGAGATGTTTTTATTCAGCGATAAAATTTGTGGCACTGAGTATCTCACTGCTGTCCCAGTCCCAGAGCTTTCCCTGGAGTCCATCTCCCATTTTTGTGTCCCTGCATAACAAGGCTGAGATGGCCACTCTTAGCACCAGTCCAGAGAGACACCTACATTCCTTTCCTCTTACTTCACACCTAGTCTTCACATTCCCAACCTCCACTCTTAGGTTTCCATTCAAGGCTAATGATTTCATCTCTGCTCTGCTTCCCTTCCCTTCTGGCTTCCATAGTAACAATTAAGCTCTCCAATCAGTATTTGAATTTGCTAAATCTCCACCTTCTTAAAACAAAACAAAATTCTCTCCTTGATCTAAATGCTCTAATTACTGACCCACTGAGTTTCTATTCACAACAGAACATTTTGAGAGGACCCCATGTTCTCACCTAATCCTCATCCCTCATTCACCCCTTAGCCCTCTGTAATCTGTTCCAGTGACCTCAGCAAGGCCCAGCCACTCCCTCATTTCAAAATTCGATCATAGCAGACAGCATTTTTCATTTTTCTTTCCTGCAATATCACAATTCTTGTTTTTTGCTTGTTTGCTTGTTTTATTTTGTTTAGTTTTATTTAGTTGTTTTCTTGTTGTTTTGTTTTATGGGCAGCCTGGCTTCTAAGTTCCCTCTGTGGCCTCTCCATGTCTGTATAGTTTATGGTGTCTTCCTCTGGTGTCCCTTAAATTTTGCTGGTCTTACGGATCTTTATGTCTCATTCTACACGCTTCGCTACAGTTCCAAAACTTCAACTCTTATTCATTTGTTAATGACTACAAAAGCTATAACTTTATTTCACAGGGCTCTTTCTCCTGAGCTCAATAAACACCTATTCATTCAAAAAATTCTTTAATGAGTGTTCACCATGTGGTAAGCAAATTGCTACATGCTAAGAACACAATGATGAACAAGGAATAAGAGCTTAAGTTTTGGTGATGAATGTAAACAACAAATAAATAAGCAAACAGATTTTTAAAAGCAATTTCTATGGTTAAAAGGACTAAAAAGAGACTAAGAAACTAGTGTGATCAAATAACCAGAGAGATGATGGTTAGTGTGGAGAAAGTAGCCTTGGAGCTGACAGAATATGAAATCAGGCAAAAATGCCTATTAAACAGGATCCCGGCACGTACAAATGCTTTGAGGCAGGATAGAAGTTGGCATGTTTGAGGAACCAAATAGAAATTCATAAGTCTGAATATTGAAATTAGGGTAGGATAGGACATGAGGTTGAAGAAGTATACTAGAGCCAAAAATCTTTGTAGCCCCAATCTGGAGTTTAGATTTTTATTTCAAAGGCAATGAGAAGCCACTGGAGCATTTTTAACAAGACAGAAATACATTAATAAAAAAACACTTTTTTTTTTTAAGTACAACCAGGGAAATTGCAGACGTCATGAGTGTATAGCTTGCTGAAATTCTGTAAATTGAACACATCCATCTAACCAATGTCTGGGCCTAGAAATGAAACCTTATTTCTATGTCAGATGTTCCCTGTGTCCTCTCCCAGACACTACCTGTTCCCTGCCCAAAGTAACCACAATCTTGACTTCTAACGTATTCACGTAGTCTGTTTTTGTACTTTATATGAATGTAATCATACAGTATGTGCTATTTTTTGTCTGGCTTCTTTCCCTCTACACTATGTTTTTGAACTTCTCCCTTGTCATTATGTCTATTGGTGTTTTTTTTGCAAAGAATTCTATTATATGAAGATTCCACAATTTATTTACCCATTCAACTGATGATGGGCATTTGAGGGCTTCCCAGTTAGGGGAAATTATTAATACTACTCCTATGAGCAATCTAGAACATGTTTTTTGGCATGCCTCTGTTTTATGGGACTATACCTATCAGTAGACTTGGAGGTAATAATTAATGTATATATTCACCTTTAATTAGGTTCTACCAGTTTTCTGAAGTAATTATATTTGTGTGTGTGTGTGTGTGTGTGTGTGTGTGTGCATATTATATTTAACTTTTTACTTGGAAAATATTTCAAATATATGGAAGAGCTGCAAAACATTTTAAATATCCTTTTACTTAGAATCAAATGTTGTTAACATTTCCCCCCATATTCTTGATCATTTGTTCTCTTTGCATACATGCATATTACATTTTCTATACCATTTGAGAGCAAGTTACATAAACGATGGTCTTTTATTTCTAAATATTTTATTGAGTATTTCGTAAAATTAAGGATTTTGTTTTATATAATCATAGGACAGTTTTCTATTTTAGTAAATTTAACATTGATACATAATATTTTTCCTAATCTATTGTTGTAATTCTAGTTTTATGAATTTACCTAAAATGACCTTTACAGCATTTCTTTATACCACTACAGGGTCACATAATGTGTTAGTTTTCAAATATTTCGGTCTCCTTTATTCTAAGTTCCTCTGTTCTTTAAGTCTTGTATGATATTGAAATTTTTGAAGGGCACAGTCCCACTTTTTAATAGAATATTTCTCACTTTTGAGTTGTCAGGTAATTATTCATAATTAGTTTCAGATTACGCATTCCTGGATGGAATACTGCAAATCTATGTTGTATACTTCACAGACTATTATACATAGAGACATACTGTATCTATTTTCCCCAGCCAAGGTTGTCTGACCTCTCTATCATTATAGTTACTAGTCTTTCCCTTGCTACTGAAAAAAAAAAGTGCAGATATATTTTAAGATCATGCAAGTATCCAGCTCTTCACCAAAATCCGCCCCCTCTAAATTTAGCCTAAATTGATAATTCTTGCTTAAACCAATGTGTACACTGATATTTGAAAGATGATAGTTTTTGTAACCCTAACATTCTCTTTACATTTAGTAGACATCACTTAGCCCTTGCTATGCTTAGCCCTTGCTAAGCAAAAGCCCTTGCTATGCCTTATTCATTTATGATCATAGGATATATACTTTAATTTTTTTTAATTTATTTATTTTTGAGAGACAGAGAGAGACAGAGCACAAGTCGGGGAGGGGCAGAGAGAGAATGAGACACAGAATCCAAAGCAGGCTCCAGGTGCTCAGCTGTCAGCACAGAGCCCGACATGGGGCTTGAACTCTCAAACCATGAGATCATGACCTGAGCCAAAATCAGATGCTCAACTGACTGAGCCCCCAGGCACCCCTGTAGGATATAAATTTTAAAGAATAATTTTGGTTGCTGTTTAGAGTATGGTTTAAGTGGGGCAAGAGTGGAAGAAAGGGAGACCAGTTACCTGGCTATGATGAGTTAAGGCAAAAGTCAAGATCTTAAATGAGAATGGTAACAAATAAGATGGGGATAAATTGAAATAATGTTGGAGTTCAAATAAACAGGATTGGTTTTGATAAAAGGATGAGAAATAAGGAATCTCCCAGGTTTCAATCTTGAATTTCAAGATGATGTAGCTATTGGAGAAAATTAGGAGAAAAGTAGGGTTGAGCAAAGATGGGATTGATTTTAGGTCTGCTAAATTTAAGGTGCCTCTCAGACATGAAAGTGGTCCTGTTAAGGAGGCAATTGCATAGTTTGTAACTCAGGATTTTGATCTAGATTGGAGATTTATATTTAGAAGCCAAGATCATATAGAAGATATCTAATCATTGAGGTTTCACTTAGGAAAAGGAAAATGAGAGGGTCTAGGATAAACCTAGGCCCATTAGAGTTGGGTAGAGAAGAGAGAGCCAGCAAAGAAATATTAGAAGAGTATTCAGTGAAGTAGAGAAAATTAGTAGAGTCATCCCTCTTGGAAATGCAGAGAAGAGAATGTTCTAAGAATAAGACAATAGCCAATTGGGTGAAATATATTAAATTCTTCTGAGAGCTGTTGAAATATTCTGTTGGTTACATAGATACTGCCACTTAGATGTCCCATAAGATTCTCCAAAACATTTGAGTCATCCTTGAGTCCTTTCTATACCCATTTTTACTCTATTAGGAAATTCCTCTGGGGGCACTGGGTGGCTCAGTCAACTGAATGTCCAACTCTTGATTTTGGCTCAGTCATGATCTCACAGTCTGTGGGTTCAAGCCCTGCATTGGGCTCTGCAATGACAGCGTGGAGCCTGCTTGGGATTCTCTGTCTCCCTTTCTCTTTGCTCCTCCCTCTCCCTCTCTCTCAAAACTAAATAAACTTAAAAAAAAAAGGAAATTCCTTTGACTTTACTTTTGAAATATATACTGAATTTGACCACTTCTCACTATGCGTACTGCTATTCTTCCCATCTAAGCCACCACTATGATTCAAATGGCTAAATGTAATAGCTTCACAAATGGTCTCCATCTTTATGCCTTACCTCTCTTTGGTTATGCTCAACATACAACAATCCAGTGAAAAAGATAGTTCAGCTTATGCCACTCATCAGCTCTTAGAATAAAAGCCACAGTAATTCTCTAACTTCATTTCCTATTACTTTACTCCTCATTCTCTCTTCTAGCCACACTGGCTCTCCTAAAACATGCTAGCCAAACCTTCACCTCAAAACTTAAAAAAAAAACAACAAAAAACGCCTTACATACAGATGGCAAATAAGCACATGAAAAGTTGTACCGCATCTCTACCTATTAGGGAATTACAAATTGAACCATGGTGACATAGCGCCATACATCTACAGAATGGTTAAATAAGTTATAGTGACAATACCACATGCTGGCAAAGATGCACAGAAACTGGATCACTCCTAAGTTTCTGGTAGGAACGTAAAATGGTATGGTTTGGCAGGGTTTTTTTTGTTTGCTTTTATAAAACCATACAGGAGTCCAGCAGTTACTCCCTTGAGCATTAAGTCAAGAGACATAAAAACTTAGGTTCACACAAGAAGTGGTACATGAGTGTTCACAGAAGCTTTGTTCATGGGGTGAATGGTTAAATGGAGTGTGGTACATCCATACACAGAAAATTACTTGGAAAGAATAAAGTAGCAAATTACTGATAAAAGCAACCACTTGGATAAATCTCAAGGGGATCATGTTGAGTGAAAAATGTCAATTGTAAAGGTTATATACTGCATAATTCCATTTATACAACATTCTTAAGTTATTCAAAAATTCTTAAGTCATTCAAAATTATAAAGGTGGAGAACAGATTAATGACCACAAGAGGTTAGAATGGGAGAGATAACAGGAGGGAGGCGGGTTTGGTTATGAAAAGGAAGCATGAGGATCTTCCTGGTAATGGAACTGTTTGTTCTACATCTTTACTGTGGAGCTATTTATTCCCACACACATGACAAAACTGCATAGAACTCATTGTACACACACAAGTCCATATAAACTTGGAGAAATCTAAATAACATCAGTGCATGGTATTAAGATCAATTTCCTAATTGTGATATTGTACTATTACATGATGTTATGGAGCAGGGGAGAGTGAAAACTGGGTGAAAGATACACAGATCTTTCTGTGTTATTTCTTACAACTTCATGCGACTCTACAATTATCACAAAAGTTTTTAAAGTTATAAAAATTATAAATCTTTTATAATTGTGAAATATAATTATATATAGAGTACATGTATTATAAATGTGCAGAAGAAAATAAAAGTAATTCCTTCCTTATACCATACATAAAAATCAAATTCAGATAATTTATAGATCTAATGTTAGAGCAAAACAATAGAGCATTTAGAAGATAACATACAAAAATATTTTAATAACCTTGGTGTTAGAAACTAATTTTTATATAGGGCACAAACTTTAAGATAAACATAGAGATAAATCTGACTACTTTAAGAAGTATTTAGCAGAGCCTTGTTCTTTCTGGTCTCTCTCTAGAATGCCATGCCTCCGGAGCCCCCATGGCTGTCTCCCTCACCTTCTTTATTTAGCTTTCACCCTGTCAGTGAAGCTTTTCTTGGCTACCCTATGCAAAATTGTAATGCCTCCTCCCTGTTACTGTTCACTTTTCCCATCTTTCTTTCCTACTTTTTCCCCCCTCCTTAACATTCAACTCATTTAATATGGTGAACTTCCTTGAGGACAGAAAATTTTGTCTTTTTTATTATAATGCTATATTCCCAGCACTTAGTCCAGTAATTAAGTGGCAAATAGTAAGCACTAAACAAACATGAGCTAATGAAGAAATCTTCTAAGCCTTCCCTGGCTCTTATTTTCTCCTCTCTTGAACACCCAGTGCTCAAACAGAAACCTGCGTGCCATATTAGATAATCCCCCCCACTTACACTTCACATCCAGCCAAGTCCTACAAATGTTTTGATAATGTTTCTATCCACCTCAGCTGACACCCCTTAGTTCAGGGTGCTGTCATCTCTGACCTGGCCTACTGCAGCCACCTCTTACTGGCCTCACCCTATTTTTCTCTCCTGGGTTATGATCCTTTCACAGCAGGCCAAGTGGTATTTTTTAAATACCAATTAAGTAACCATCTTTAATTCAGTGTCTCCCATTGTCCTCAAGATGAAATGCAAGTTCTTTAATGTGATTCCAAATCCCTTCATTTCTCCATTCTCCAGCCTCATCTTTAGCCCATTCCTGTAAAATTCTCTCCTCTCCTCATCCTCCCCCTGGCCCCAATACTATATTCTTCCTCATCCCCTTATCATTGCACTCAGCACATCTCTACTGTCCCTTCAGGTGTCAACCTATTTCTTTCAGGTCATCTTCCTGTTCTACTTGATGCCCTGGTTGAGTTCTTTCCCTCTTTCCCTGACAATGCAGACAGAGTAACCTGTACTTCCACCATGACACTGTTTTTAAAAATGTGTATTTATTTATTTTTGAGAGAGAGAGAGAGAGAGCGAGCGCGGGAGAGAGAGAATCTCAAGCAGGCTCCATGCCCAGCATGGAACCTGATGTGGGGCTCAATCTCACGACCATGAGATCATGACCTGAGCTGAAATCAAGAGTCAGACACTAAACTGACTGAGCCACCCAGGCACCTGATACACCATGACACTTTATATCACACAACATTTAATTTCCTGGAGACTTGTCTGTGTGTGTCCCCTGCCAGATGTAAAGAAGATGATGGTAAGGACCTGACTATCTTGGCCTTGATCCCAGAAGAATTTCTATAGCTGTCCAAACTCCTGCAATATGTTATATGTATATATGATATATGTATATGATATATGATATATATATAGGCTCAGCAAATATATGTTGAATGAATAGTGCCTTTCCTTCTCCATAGTAACCCTGACTTTACAATAGAGATATCAAGTGATAATAGAGTATGAAATTAAAAAAAAAAAAATACAGAAAGCACTATGGTCAGACTGTGAGACTTTAAGTTCCAGGTGTTGAATGTAAGTGTTAAATCACTAAATGGTACCCCTGAAACTAATATTACACTGTATGTTAACTAACTAGAATTTAAATCAAAACTTTAAAAAGAAATAGAGCACTATGTTCAGAATATGAGTCTTTGTATAAATAACTGCAGGAACATATGCAATTAGCATGGTCAGGATATTTTCTAGAAATCACTCACAACTATAAGGTTGAAAATTCTTATCATGATGATGATTATTAAAAGATGATAGCAATGCAACAGAATGATAGGGCTCTTTTTCTTCCATGTTTCCTCAGTATTATTACTTTCAACACCTGAGAACAGACACAAATGTAGACACAAAATGTTAATGATCTAAAATTTCCATTTCAAAACATCCAGATCCTGTCTATTTCTGAAAAAAATAATTTTGAATTTATGCAGAAGTGTAACTTATTTGAAATACATCTCACATTAGTAGATTCAAACTAACATCTAAATGTCAAATAGTGTTGCTATTTCTGATTTTTATTAACTCTGATAAAAAAAAAAATCTATGAATGCTTGCAAAACGATGACCACCTCAAATTATGTAGGTTTCTTCCATTATTTGTCCTTATCGTTTCTAATTAGTTATTCCAGAAACTGTGGGCAGAACTTAATTCAGTGTAATTCATAACTGCTGCTAAGAAGGGATGTATTAAACGTAGACCCTTTCCAAAATCACATTTCTCCTAAGAGGTGCAATACTTCTTGTATGCTGAATATGGTGGCAGAATTAAAGGCAAAAGTTACGCTATATATTCCTGAATACGGAATAAAACTGCTCTTAGATCCTGAGCTCACCCTACAGTCAGTGTTTCTAATATCGAATAATCACAGGGAAACATATGATGACAGCCCTGACAATCACTGAGGAGGATGTGGTGAAAGGGGTACACTTAGGCACATATGGTGAGAACTGCCCCCTATTCAGGGCTTCTAGAAATTGATATGCTCCCAGATTGCCAAAATTGCAGGGTGTAATCTCCCTCTGGAGTCCATGGAGTTTCCTGTGGGAGATTCAGGCCACTTACAGAGGAGAGGCTGAATGGACAAGAGTCATACAAGTTGTTTGATGGTCACAGAAAGTGAGACATTCTTTTATCTTTCAATGGGTGGGGGTATTCTGCATGGAGAATTGTTAGCAGACCATGGCAATGCAAATGGTTACCCAAGAGCATCAGCTTCCCCAGAACAAGGATCTTAGTCACTAAAACTATTAGAAATTGTGTTTTTACTCCTAGCTATGAGTCTAAGCTATACGCTGACATACTAGAAGAGAACTTTTAAAGTAGCATTTAGGGGATGTGGACTGAAATATACTAAAACATACTTTATAAAGGATTATGGTTTTCAATGTTCACTATTATTCTCAAACAGAAATTCTGAAGGTTAAAATTAGTGCTGCTTAAGATTCCTCATGGATGAGTTCAATTATTTCTCCTACAGTTGGTATCGGGACAACCAAGCAGTGTTAAATTTAAATGAAAGTTATACATGTTTCTGTATGTGTGTATATGTGACTCAAGTATAACACATAGGACAAGGACTGCTTAAGAAATTCCACGGAAATTTGGGGCACTTGGGTGGCTCACTCGGTAAAGCATCCAACTTCGGCTCAGGACATGATCTCACAGTTCATGGGTTTGAGCTCCGCATTGGGCTCTGCGCTGACAGCTCAGAGCCTGGAGCCTGCTTCAGATTCTGTGTCTCCCTCTCTCTCTGCCCCTCCTCCACTCATGCTCTGTCTCCTCTCTCTCTCTCTCTCTCTCTCTCTCTCTGTCTCAAAAAATGAATAAACATTTTAAAAAGAAAAAGAAATTCCAAGGAAATCCAAATGTTTTTATTGTCATGAAATTCTGAGGGAATGACAGTATTTCCAGAAACATCTCATTCCCAGCAGGAAAGGGTATGGACAGACTCACAGAGCCAGGAAAAGGAAAGTCCAAAACACAAAAGCAAATATAACTAAACGGACATTTTGTCCAAATGGTAGGTATATGGAAAATACTATCAAAGAAGGAAACTTGGTGAGTTAGACTTTATTATATCTGACAATAAAATAAAAGTTGGTCTTTGTTTTTTTTGCTCTATTTCTCACTATCTGAATCATAATAGTCTTACAACATTTTAACTATAAATATATAGGTATATAATATACATGCACATTTATATACATATACACATATAAGTTTATATGTACATATATATTTTTAAATATAGAATCTCACTGTTTTGAATTTACAAAATATTAAAATTCATTTTCCTCCAAACGGTTGGAACACAAGCTACTCTGATTAAGTAAATGCTATATTTGGCTTAACTGAGATTTATTATATATAATGTGTGATATACCCAGTTTCAAAGACTGAATATGGTAAATAAACACAATATACTTATAGCCTAAATATCTTTAATCTCTTTCTTTTTGGGTGATTTAAAATATGCTTATATGTCTTCCAGTAAATGTGATTTTAAAATAATTAATATTAACAAAATGAAAATATTTCCATATTTGAAGCCTGAGTGCATTATTCATCTTTATATTTGAAATTGGCCACTGTACAAATTGTGGTTGTTTAAGAGGTGATCTCCTAACTTCAGATTTCTCAAGTACAGTCTTTAACATTTTTCTTTCTGCCTTTGACTATTTATTGTCCTCTCACAAATCTATTACAAAAGTCAGGACGTTTTTAGAAAGGAAAACAAAACATAAAATACTATCTACAGTGTATAACATGTATTGGGTGTACTATATTCCTCATTTTATAGACAATAAAACTCAGTTCTGATAGTCTAGATGCAGAAAGCTACTAAGTGGTAGATTCCTAAACTATCAGGACAGACTGAAAAGACAATTATTTTGTTCTGTAAAATGAGCCAATAAGTAATTTTATACTAACTTGGAAGTTTAAAAGTCAGAAAAATTACTGCTAAGCTTAAATAAAATGGGGTTCTCTAAGTAGTAATGAAATATTTCTGAAACAGGGACATTTCCAGAGACTTAGCATTCCTAGCAAGAATGGGTGAAAACCCAACCAACAGAGCTAAGACACAATAACCACAAAGGTGACAGCATGAGTCAGGATTTGAACCCAGGCTCTCTGGCTCCAGAGTTCACAACCCACAAGCAGTGTTCTATGATGCCTTATTGATAGTCAGTCTTGCAAATTACCAGAAATGGTATTGAAGTGGTTGGTACAAAAAAAAAAAAAATCCTTTACACTATTGATCAGAATTATATTTGTGAACTTCCTGCTCTGAGAAAAATCCCATTCACTTCATACCACAGACTATTTATTGGCAATCAGTCACAATGTTATCTAAACTGATGAGGGAAATTAGTTACATAATATTAATAACAATCTGCTAATCCAGTTAGGTATCTATACAATATGATACTTCTATAAATAGAAATATCCTATACAATTTGTTAAAAAATAAAGGCATTTAAATTTTTTAATGTTTTTATTTATTTTTGAGAGAGCATAAGTAGGTGAGGGGCAGAGAGAGAGGGGGGCAGAGGATCTGAAGCAGGCTCTAGGTTCTGAGCTGTCAGCAAAGAGCCCTGACATGGGGCTAGAACTCTCGAACCACGAGATCACGACCTAAGCTGAAGTCAGATGCTTAACCAACTGAGCCACCCAGGTGCCCCCTAAAATAAAGATATTTTAAAAAGAAAGGCATATACTTTTGAAATAGTAACTCCAAATTAGTTCAGTATTAACTAATAGATAACAATGAGTTCTAATTATTATATTAACTGGCTGAATGTAAATGCTAAGTGTAAAGGTCTTGGAGGTGATTTATTCTCTTATTTAGATAAACATTTCCCTAAAATTATTAATTACATTATGAATTTTCTCTACAAGCTTGTTTAAGATAATTCACATACAGAGACTCCAAGCTCACTTTATTGTGAATTACTTTAAATTCCACATAATAAGGATTCCAATTAGCATTTTCTTTTAGGTAACTTAACATAAATATGTGTACAATACAGATTGGGAAAGATTTATAATTTTTTAGCTCTTAGAAGGAAAAAACTCAATCAAAAATAGTATAATGATGCCCCTAGATAATTATAATGAAGTAATAACTGACCTTAGCCGTGTACTAAACTGTGGCATCTTGAATTCAGTTGCCAATATAAACTACAATTACCAAATCACTCGGTAGTTTAGAAAATCAAACCATATTCTTTCCAGCTATTCTTCTGGCTTGGCATTACCTTCTAAATTTCAGGCTTACCCAGGTCTGCTGTGGTGTAGCAACTGCCTACATTTATTGACAAGCAAATATTTTCTGATCTGTTGCCACAAAGGAAGGATCACCCAAACTGGGAGGCCAGAATAAAATTGAAATCCTGTCAAATGTCCAATTCTCAGCATGACTTATTATTTCGTATTGTCATTTTCTGTACCCACAGAGTTAAGTCTTGTTAATTTTAGCACATTTAAAAGAATCCTAAATCATGGGTTTAAAACTAATGGGGCTGAACAGACATTTATTTATCCTGCAAAGCAGGCCAATAAACAATTTTATGTTTCCAAATGCCAATTTGGAAGTTTGAAAGTCAAAGAATGTATTGCTAATTTTAAGTAAAATGGATCATTTCAAGTAGGCAGAAAAACAAACATACATGCACAGAAAAAAGGTTCTTGCATGATCCATGTGATGACCATTTTTACTGATGAAATGTAATAGAAAGTAGAGAGCCTCCGTTCTTTAGCTGCCATTTAGATGCAAGGTGCTGGGGAGGGTGAGAAAAAGGCATGGACTTGTCTGCATCACCTCAGTTCTTAGGTCTGAAACAAACTCCATGCCTAAAAACAATAGTTTGAGCTGATGGTCCCAAACTTTATTGTGTTTACCTGGTATGGTGAACTCGCCTGTTGTTCACACTTAAATCTTTTCTAGTGTGCACTTCAGTCATTAACATATCAAGGTTAGAGAAAAAGACAGACAGTGAACATTGATTCCCTTAAATGGAGTTCTCAGAAAGTCGAGAATTTACCAAGCCAGGCATATTTTCAGTCTTCATAAGGAAAGCTTTAATTTACAATCACTGTGAAACCCCATGATTCACTAAAATAGTACATTGTCAAAAGTACCAAACTATTGGGAAAAAGATGTTAATGTGATGATATTTCTAATTTTAGTCTATCCCTGTATTACAGTCCTATAGCACCTTTCCTCCAAAGAGATCAGGATGTTTTATATTTAGAAAAAGACGGAAATGCAAATCAAAGTGAAATTTCCCCCAGAATTATGTTGAAAGATAAAGAGTCATAAAAAAAAAAAAGAGAGAGAGAGAGAGAGAGAGAAGTAAAGGGCATTAGAAAAAAATAGAAACATGAGCAATAGGAATCCATGCAGGTCCTGGCAAGTAGTCTGATTTAAGTGTTATGTTTTTATACTCTCTAAATTTAATAGTGATGAGAGACAACAGATACTGTCTAAGGGAGACCTCAGATCTGGTCCAATCTAAAGTATCTTCATGTAACACCCTCACTTGGCCATTTCTATCATTCCCCAGGATCTTTAAGGCTTAGTTCATAATTTCCCTTGGAGAATTATAAAATATCCAGGCTTGTCTCATGAGTTTGTTCTGCACATGTGATTTGGTGCCTGATGACAGTGGTAGGGAGGGTCACTCAGAGAGTAAGTACTTTGCAGCTATTACTGACATCTTTAGGAATTCAGGTATTTCTCAGAAGCTATGGGCTCTATACCAGACTTACACCATTGGGGTATGGTAAGAGTTTTGTGATGTCAAAAGATGGCAGTGAAAAACTTCCAATAATTCAGAAATACTTAAATATAAATTTCATTTTTGCTTATCTAATGGAATCTATATATAGACATGCAGTCTGAATTAAGATGGCCTATGTTCAAATCATGCCACATTAACATTTGCTAATTACTGCCTGAATTACTTTGGGCAAGTTATTTAACCTCTCTGTGCCCCAGTTTGCTCACCTGTTCAAGGGGGCATAAAACATCCTATCTTATAGGCTGTTGTGAGGTTTACTGTGTGGCACATAGATGCAACTCAATAAATGTATGTATTAAATGAATAGGAGACATTTTTTGTTCTGTCTACTAATAACAGTGGAGAAGTTTGACTCATTGTCTCTTGACAACACTCTATGCTCTGTCTCTGGCATCTAGAACTCATCGTTTGGGAACTATGACTATAGGACCCTCCTTAGGGAGCTTTGGAATAAATCCTGACACAAGTACAAGTTTATAGGGATATTTTGAGAAACAGTAAAGGGGGACAAGCCATGCTGTTAGACAGATCTTGACAACCACAGAGTTCCACTGTTTAACATAGACCTGTAGAGTGCACAAATATAGTAAAGAAATAAATATAAAAACAGTAACTGTTCATTTTTATCTTCTACTCAGTGAGTTCTCATAGTACTTTGAAGGCACAGATTCAACTGTCACAAAAATAACAGCTGAACCTATGTTATGTTTCTTCAGAGGACTACAAAATATTTCCAACAAGAAGCTATATACATTAAAATATTATGAATTCTATCATTTTGATGCCTTAGGATAAGTAGAAAATTTTGATGGAATTTCTTAAAAGAACTGGACAACACCGCCAGTAGCTTAGGAGAACTCCTTCACATGTTTCCCAGAGTCAGGGCTCAGGGCAACACTCTAGAGGCCCCGTGAACCCAACAGAAGGCACTAGGCTTTGGGGTTTCATCTTAAACTCTGCACCAATCTAGAATGAGGCTAACCTCACATAGAACAGAAACATCAAAAGGGCTTCCAGTTCATAACACAACACAGTAAATCTTCCATTTTGAATTCTTATTGTAAATAGCAAAGTCTTGACACTTGAAGATTTATCATTTCTATTTCTTAATTATGCAGATGCCAAGAAGTAGACCTGAACTGATTCAGAGAATCTGCCCTATGGAAAGGTATCAAATTTGTTCAAACAGGTAAAGAACATTTATGAATATTCAGGTGTCTGCTCAACCTTCTACAAATCCCTAGTTAACATAAAGTTTTGTGGGCAAGAACAACTTTTAAGCAGTATTTCTAAACATATACCTTCTGTTGGAAAAGATAAATAATAAATTGTTATCTTTACCATCTGGTTAGATGCTGTGATTTAAAACCTGGACTCCTGTGCTTTCTAGTTGAGATTTTCCTTATCCTATTCATTTACATCCTCATCTCAAAGACTTTCCCAAGATTAAATGAACATTGTGAATCCTCTAACGGGTTCTGTCAGTCTGGCTGCCCTCCTACATGCGGAGTCAGCACTTTGAGACTGGCATTCTTCTTCATTGATTGATAAGCGACACCACTTTCCTGGGTTCCCAGTCAGAGAGATAGGAACAGACAGTCCGGCTACACCATGGAGATTTACACACACACACACACACACCCTTTAACTGAAGTTAGTTATTTTTTCAACTAGGGAAGCAATCTAATAAAAAATATAAAGCTATAACATATTTTACGTATCTAACGGTTCCGTATACATAGAGACAACTGAGTTTTTCTACCCTTGATTCCAGCAGATTGTACCCACTCATTTATTCATTTACACAGTCAATAAATGAGTACTTATCAGGCATTGAGTGCTATGGATGCTATAGGAGCTCTAATCTCAATGGAGGAGGTTTTTGAAAAGACAATAAAACATGCCGTATTGTTAAAGCACATGGAGTAGAGAGGTTTGAATAATTAACTCCATTGGGGGAAGCTCTGGAAACTTCCTATAAGGAGTGATATCTGTTCTAAGTCTTAAGATATTAGCACAAACTACAAATTTAGATTATATCCTAGTTATCTTGCAGCCGCTGGTGATTTTAAAATTTGAGAATGACAAGTTTACCTTTGATGTTTTAAAGGCAGTAATTCTGAGTGTTCTTTTGGACTGGAGTTCAGAGTGAGACTCTAGAGACTGGATACAACAAAATTAAAAGAGATCAAGAAAGAAAAGCTTAGAGTTCCCAAATAAGACAGTGGCAGAGAAGGTTTGGTCACATATTGAATGTTTTAAAGATAATAATTTATATGACTGTTGATTACCATTATAAAAAGTTACCACTTAATGGAATTAATGTATGTAAAAATAATTGAGTTTATCTGTTTCACTTTAATTTTGCTGCCTTATATTTAAAGGCAACTTACTCTTTAAAAAAAAAAAAGTTTACTTATTTGAGAGAGAGTGCATGCATATCTGTGACCACATGCACCTGCACGCATGAGCTGTGGAGGTGCATGAGAGGGGTAGGAGCAGAGAAGAAGGAGAGAGAGAATCCCAAGCGGGCTTCACACTGTAAGTATGGAGCCTGATTCAAGGCTCAAACCCAGGAACCGTGAGATCGTGACCTGAGCCAAAGTGGAGAGTCTGACCCTTAAACGACTGAGCCACCCAGGTGTCCCAAAGTGTAACTTATTCTTGCTTTCTCTATAACCTTACCTGTCACTTATTTCTAAATACACATCAGTTAGATTTCTGAATACATCATTATATTTTAACTATTTCAGGAATTGCCTAATCTCATGGTTGCTTTATAGACCTTTTCCATACCTGCCTGTGGCATTTGATACGGTTGACCATTTACTCTTCTCGAACTCTGTTTTCCTCTGGCTTTGATGTCATTATTCTTTCATGGTTATTATCCTACTCCTCAGACAACTTTTTCCTCAAGGTTCCACGTTGCCTTCTCCTCATTATCTCTCTCCTTAAATGCTGCTTTTTTTCGCGGTTAGGTTTCTTCCCCAGCCCCTTCTTAGTTGGCCAAGCTATTTCATTCACTTCGTTGTTACTAATCATTATGTATCTGGTGATGACTCCAGTTAGACATCTTTCAACAAACACTTTCTAAGCACTTATCTTGTGCTAAGCTCTATGCTACATGCTAGGATTTTGCGATAAATAAATCTAGCCTCTTTCCTCAAGGAATAAACTGCCATTCACTTTAAAGACAAGTGGGAAAAGCTCAATAGCAAGATGTGATGCGATGACACACAAAAATGACACACAAAACTCAATTTTGACTGACACTATCTACCTGGATATAGTGTCTGATTTCACAGTTTCAGGGTTCAGTCCCACAAGATTGCCCCCACTTCCCATTCCACTTCAAGTGCCAGTCACATCCAAACTGTTGCTCGTGCTTCTGACAAACTAGCTACAAATTGAAAGTTCCAACAACCTCAGGATGCCAGTTCCAAGCCCAGGTTGTTACCTGTACTTTTGACCAAATGGTTAGTTTCGAACAACCTCCTCCTTAGGTTCAATTAATATGCCAGAGTAGTTCACAGAATGCAGAGAAACATGTTACTTCCTAGATAACCAGTTTATCATAAAATATACAACATGGGAACAGCCAAATGGAAGAGATGCATAGATAGGGCAAGATACCGGGAAAGGGCGAGGAGCTTCTATGCCCTTTCTAGGCATGCCACTCTCCCCCATACCTCCACGGGTTCACCAACTGGGAAATTCTCCAAATTTTGTCCTTTTAGATTTTTATGGAGACTTCATTACATTAGCATGATTCATTAAATCATTGGCCACCTGTGATTGACTCCACTTCTAGCCCCTCTCCTCTCTCTGGATATTAAGCATGTGTGTGTGG
This sequence comes from Leopardus geoffroyi, assembly GCF_018350155.1. Classification (NCBI taxonomy): domain Eukaryota; kingdom Metazoa; phylum Chordata; class Mammalia; order Carnivora; family Felidae; genus Leopardus; species Leopardus geoffroyi. The sequence goes on from NC_059337.1 coordinate 79,176,064, forward strand.
GAGGGGGGTGGATACGTGTAGGTGTGGGTGTGAGGGTACTGAAAATTACAACCCTCTAATTATGTGGTGGGTTCCCCAGCAACCAGCTCCCATACAGGACACACCCAAGGGCTTTCCAAAAGTTACCTCATTAACAAAACAAAAGACACCTTTATAGCTCTTATCACAGGAAATTCCAAGGGTTTTAGGAGCTCTGTCCCAGAAATGAGGTCAAAGAGCAAATGTATACATTTCTCATTATAAATCACAACATCACACCTAGAAATCCCACTAGTTACTGGTGATAGAGAGATGAGAAATCTTTTCCACAGAAACGAAATTAACAGTATGTATCGACCTACAAACAATGATGTTTATCACAGCATTTTCTTTTGCAATGCCAAAAAATTAGAAACAATTTGAATGATCACCCATGGGGAGTAATTGAATAAATTATGCTGTGTCCATAATCTTATGCAATGATGAAAGACACTAAAAGAATGCAACAGATCGGTCTACTACTCTGGAATGTGTTCGCGTTTTATTATAAAGAGAGAAAAGTAAAGTTGTAGATCAATGTGCATATGTGATTTCATTTTATTTAAAAAAAGGAAAAAAGAAACAAAGAGAAAGTTTCATATATTTGTATATACATACCTATATGTATGTATACATATGTGCATATTTGTATAAATATCTGTACACGTTTGTATAAGCATAGAGATAGGTGTGGAAGGAATAACTAGGTGAGGAAGAGAGGTGGATATAAGTGGAGAGATGGAGAGACTAGGAAGTTATTGTACATACATATTCCTTGTGTTATATATATAATATATACATACAGGTATATATGTGTAGTTGGACTTGTTACGAGAAACAGATATTACTTTCAAAATTTGAGAGTCTATTTAATATAAAGGTTTTAAAAAAATACAGTAACAATAACAAAATCATTTCCATCCCTGAGATCAGCTAACACATATATAAAAAAAGGACTAAAAATGTGTATGACAGAAATTTAGAAGTAGTAGAAAACAATAAAAATTCAACCCCAAGATAGTGGTAACTATAGTGATGAGGCAAGAGAAATTCTGTCTTAGTTTTTGCAACAACATCAGGATAATCTACAAGAAAATCAAGAGGCTGAATACTTAAGTTGGCATAGTTTTTTTCATTTCTGATGCTCTTGGACCAAATTTTGTATTATGTTAAGGAAATACAATTTGTAAAGTTAAGCTGAAGTTAAATTCACAGAGGTCAAGGTTTGGGCCAATGATCTATCAGCCTGGAACTAGTTATTTAGATCGAACTATCAAAGGAAATAATTCTTGAGTGATACACAACAGTAAGGATTCAAGAGCTAAATGTTGTGATACGGACTTTCAATGCAATATCAGAATGTAGGAAGCCAGTGAAACCTGGAAGGAGACTGGAGATAGTACAGATCAGCTAGGGGAGTCAGCAGGGCATGACAGAAAAAGGAATGTGGGGGTGCCTGGGTGGCTCAGTTGGTTGAGTGTCAGACTTTGGTTCAGGTCGTGATCTCATGGTTTGTGAATTCAAGCCCCGCATCTGGCTCCTTGCTGTCAACTTGGAGCCGGCTTCGGATGGATCCTCTGTCTCCCTGTATCTCTGCCCCTCCCCTACTTGTGGTCTCTCTCTAAAAAATAAATAAACTTAAGAAAAATGTGGCCAGTGGAGTAAGTAGGCTGGAGTAAGTGGGGTGACATCTGAAAAAGGAGAAGACCAAGATCAAGGAGTGGAAAGAAATACGTGAGCAGGAGAGGAACAGGTGGACTAGAAGGTTAAAATGGCCCTGGAATGCCAGGTAGAAGCGTTTAGGCTTGATTCGATAGAAAACTGGGAGCCTGTGAAGATTTTTTTTAAGGAGAGCGATGTGCTCTGGAAAGAGACTATGTCTGGCTATGTACATAACAAAGGAGAGGATGAGGGAGCTGTGCTATGGAAACATTCCTGAAAGGGAAAGTAAAGGTTCAGTCCAGGCACAGGCAACCTCATACGAAGATTTGTCACAAAACAACCAGATTGTGATCCCCTTGGGATTCCCCACGCCTTTGTATTCTACAGCCTAGAGCTGTGCTATACATAGACAAGGATACAATGGATGCATGCTGATGAGAGAAAGAAAAGTAAATATAGGAAATGGGATGAATTTTTAGGGAAAAATTAGATGGAATCTGATTAGGGGATAGAAGTGCCATAGAGGTAGAGCCCTTCCCTAAGGAATATGGTGGAGGCCTCCTCAGAACCAAGGAAGGCAACGTGGCCCAATCACCTCCCATACACCTACGCAGAACGCTGACAGGACTCTGTAACTTGGACTGTGTCCAATCAGACTATATGTGTCACCATATAGAGGAGACAAAGAAGTAGAAATTGCATAAAAGGCTACACCCCACTGCCCTCGGGGCTCAGTTTTCTGGTAGGAACCCAATGAGCCCATGCCAGCATGATGAATAGATTTGCTTCCTGGACAAAGAAAGCCTCCACGTCCAGTCTCTCTGTGCGAGAATCCTGTTACAGAAGGAATAAAGAAAAAGCTCTCATCAAATATGACTCCAAAATTCCAAGCTTTCCTGATGAGATAATAGCAATATCAATGAAGGAGATAAGGAGAAGATATAAAGAAAATAGTTTTAAGGAAAATGCATTAAATTTTTACTTCCGAAGTCCAATTTTTCTAAGCAGCAATTTGATCAGTATCACCGTTGAAACACCAGAGCCTCTTCTGACTTTAAAAACAAAGGGACGATGTCGCTCTCTGAGCAAAGGCAGCACAGCTACTACTTGTACCCACGGCAGGTCCACTCAACAAACGTGACTGGAGAATGACTGTGAACCAGGAATCATCCAGGTGTTCATGATGGAAAAATAAACAAGATGACATATTTGCCTTCAAGGTGTTTACTGCCCCAAGGGTGAGACCGACATCATTTTATAGAGTGGTTATTTCTTTATGTAAACGTTCTGAAAAGTGCTATGAGGTTCAGTGGCTATATCAGAAAATGGCTGGGGCACTGGAGAGAACTAAACAAAACGTCTCAGGGGAGATGTTATTTGAGCTTGATATTGAAGATATAGCATAGATAGACAGTTGAAGAAGGAAAAGGGGAGGGAAAGAACATTTACAAATGTGCAATGCATGTTATCACCTGTGAGCAATGTTTCTAAAAGTGACCCTTCCCCATGCCCACCACTTCAGAATCGATCTGCTGCCCTTTTTTGTACCACCCAACCCAAGATGGATAAAAGAGTTCTCCAGGCATGTGCACTCTGAAAGTTTTAGTTGTCTGGAGTGAAGCATATATAATTTGGAAGCGACAGTAAGCCATGTCCTGCCATTTAAACTGAACCAGAGAAGCACCCAAGAGAAAACAATAAAGACGTACCCAGAAAACAGAAAACATGAGGTGAAAAAACGATTCTCACAGTGTTCAAGTGCCCACCTGAGGCCACTGTATTACTGAGACCAACCTTCATTCTTGTCCTTGGCTTCTATTACACACTCCCTTTTATTTGCAGTGATAATTTCTTTTTTGTTTCTTTTTTTTTCTTCTTTTTTTTTTCTTTTGTCTTCTTTCTTTGTTTTCTTTTGTTGTTGTTGTTGTGGTCTTGTTTCGTTTAACTTAAATTTTGTTAGAATAAGGGAAGTCAAAATATATGAATGCCTAATACACTGAGGCAATTCTATTAGGTCAGTCTGCATACATCACTTCACTGAATTCCTCTCAATAGTCCAGGTGTTATTTCCCCCATTTTATAGCTGAAGAAATCAAGACTCAAGATTAATGCAGGGCTTTTAGCAGCTAATTAGTGGTAGACCTGAAATTGTGGACCAGATCTTGTTCCAAGGCCATTTTTTTCCTCACAACATCATATTGCATTCCAAAAAAGAACTGCATGTATTAAAAATTCACAGAGGTATGAAAGGGCAGTGAATGTTCTGAGGACCTATACCCATTCAATGTAGCTGGGGAAAGGAGCTCACAGGAGAAAGCTTTACAGAAAAGAAGCTTGAGAGGAGGTTAGGGTGAGCTCATGAAGAATCCTTATGCTAGGGAATTTGAACCTGATTTACTTACAATGGAGAGTATAAACTCTTCCTCTGTTAAGCTTTTTTAAAGCCAAGGGAGAGATGTTATCAGATTTTGTTTAAGAAAGACAATAATGGCAGCATTAAAGATAGATTAGAAAAGAAAAAGATTGTTGAGAAACTCTTGTGATAATCTATGGGAGAGATGGTAAGGGCTTGGTTGAAGGTAGTGGTGGCAGGACAGAGAGGAGGTTATATTACAGAGATATTTCACATAATGTCCAGGACTCAGGGCCACTTGACAAATGATAGAATTGAAGCTGATTCCATGGTGTCCAGCTTAGACATCTGACATAATGGAGATTCTTATGACAGGGTAACTTTGAGGTCAAGAAAATGGCAGAACTGGAGGTAAATCCCAGAGCTCTTCAACGTGTTTTAAAATGGACCCTTTGTAGTGCTATCAGAATCATGCAGACATTCGATTCTATCTCATTGGGCTTAACTCTCTCACTAAGTCTCAAAAGATAAATACGGGACATGTTAGTTTTGAACTTTTCCCAGTTACCAAATTTAATGAACTATGGGTATATACTATTTTAAGTCTAAATCTAATATCAATCACGGACTTTTAAATTTCTTCTTCAGCTGACTGCTCTGGACCTGGATTCTTCAGAATGATAAAAAGAATTCTGTTTGGGAAACAAAAGCTGTTCAGAACTGAAATGGGGGGAAAACCCTCTCCGTTTTGAATCCTGATGTATTATTCCCCAAGGCAGTCTCCTGAATGAATCTTTTTCCTTTGTTGTGTAAGAGCCTTCAAAAGCAGTGAAGAACATTCATTTTTCTACTTGATTTTGTTACTTTGCCAGGAATAGCACAGGGGTCCCTTTAGCAAGTGAGACTAAGGGCACTAAAATGGTTGGAAATCACTGAAAACAGTAGCAGGTTTATTTGAGCAAAATCGGCAGGGTGGTGTAATATACATTTTAAAAAATGCATTTTCATTAAAATTAAAAATGAGCTTCCAAACAAACTCTGGAAAGGGCTCCAAATACAGCCTTACAAACCCAAAATGAAATCAATAAAAAGAAACCAGCCAAGCAGCAAGTTGAGAAAACACCAATTAGAGATTTTAACAAACAGAGAAGCTCACTGTGGGGTACAGTTTTTAAATCAGACAAGAGAAATTTGGGCTCTTTTTTTTCCCACCTCAGCACCGCTCTACTGTGCTCTCCCTGGAACTGAAATTGATGGGATTCAGAATGCACCCCAGGAAGAAACCACAAACAAGCGGGTGCTTTCGGCATTATATCTGAGCAGATGAAAGCAAATATTATTCTGATAGCTTTTCATTTTGCCCTCTAAGGAGCTTTGCATTGTTATCCATGACCAGGGATTTTAATAGTCAAACTACCACAAATTTGTCCAACACTCAATTTCTGCCTGGTTTCAGAGCACAGCTTCCACCCATGTAGGTTAACTCAGGTCTCTCCAGCCAAGGGATTTTTTAAAGCAAACCATGCTCTGATAGCCTGTCTCCACTAACACACCTCTCCATACATGATCTGAACTTTACAGGCAGGCAGGTGAGGTTCATGTTTAGCCCCCTCCCACCTCAGCTCTCAAGCCTGGCTAGACACTCCCGGACGTAGTGTGGTGCCCAGCAGTGCCCGTTCTTCTGCTTCTCCCAGGCTGGTTCCCTTGGGGTTTATTTGTCCATCTCCTACTGAAACCACCTTACCTTATTCTTTGGTGCTCAGAAATAAAGCTCTGTGCTTCCTCCCAGGTGAGGCAATATAGGCTGTCACGAAAACATTACCCTGTCCCGTGCTTAGGGGTCCAGTGCTTTTATCAATTTCACTTAACGGGAGGCACTCACAAAATCAGAAGAATAATAAAGCACTTTTTACGTGTGGATTATCTTGTTTGGTTATTTCTATATATATATGGCCCTACATAGGTGTGTGTGTGTAGGTGCACACGGATGTATGTACATGTGTAAACATCTATGTGCTTATGTAAATGGTCACATATGTATGTGTGTGTGATGAGTATAAATATATATATATATATATTTTTTCCCCCCCAAACCCTAGAGCTGTTTTGCCTGAAGATGTGGTTTTAGGTTCCTATACAATAAGGAGTGATTTATTTAAAAAAACACCTCCCATGTTAATTGTTTCCTTTTAGCCATGAGTTTTAACTCAAAGTTCATAGTCCTTAGTGATATGGTGGGTTACAGACATGTTTATTTGTACATGGCCCACCAACATAAGAACGTAATTTGTGAGCTACATTCAGAATCCTACTACTTGTATCACTTCCACTGGCACCACCCTCACTCCCAAGCCACCATCTTTTCTTTCCTAATCATTTTCCTTGCTTCTACCCTTAGCCTCCATCTGTCTGTTCTCAACACAGTATACAGAGTTATCTTAACACAGCATATAGAAGTGACAAGCAAGAGAGTGATTCAGCCAAAAGTTGGACACTGCTGAGGTTAGAGCACGATCTCAGTACCGTCAAAGTAACTCTTGAGGCCCGGAAACACAGGGGAGGGTCTAAGATTTTGTTATCTGAATGCAGGGGCTCCTCAGCCACTCTGTTCTTTGAGTGTTCCAGCTCCATTTAGGCCAAGCTTGGGACACAAGCACATGAACATCTCAGAGCTAACGTGCAGATCAGGATAGGGTACCACCGTTGAAGGAGAAGAGGAACAGAAATGAGAGAGAAACAACCCTCCTGCCTCTGTAGGGAGCTCAGGTGATGCCATATCAAGGCTCTACAGGGTAGACGTCAGCACTGACTGGCACCCCATGGCCTTCCAGGAGCAATCTACAAGTAACACACAGAGCAAGGGTCCACTGGTAGTTACAGAAGAGAGAGTAAATGCTCATCCTTGCCCTAGGATTAGAGAGCTCTAGCTCACTGCTCACAGGATGGAGAAAACAAACACAATCACGGCTATCGTCTAAACGTCAATGTGGACCCAACGATAGGCATAAATTGTGTCTGTTTATTTACTTATTCATTTACTTTCAGGTCAAGTTTTGTGCTTGAGTTAAGTTTCTATGGAAATTCTTACTCCATGCTGTTAGGAAGAGACAACTCTGCTTCAACAGGCTTTGGATTCCGGTCCAGGCTCCAGCCTGTCTCAAAATCCAAACAGAATCCTAAAATCTGTTCCTGCCTCCACCAGAACTTGCTGTATTTTCTTTGCCTCCTGCTACCACACAGTTGGATGGACACCAAGTATAGAAAATTTCAGCCTCAAAGGAACATTTTAAGAAAGTTATGAGCCAGATTCAATTATTTGTATAAGAATCATCTCTGAAATATTATTATTGGAATATACCTCGAACACAACTTAAAATAACTATGAGTTTAAACCCTAGATGCAGATGGAATCGCAGTGGCTAGTTGTCCACTTACTGCCTTTTTTACTTTGTGCCTTAGTTTTCCTATCTGTAAAATGGGGGTAATAATTAAAATGATATCACAGTGACTTGAAACAGCTCTATGTATATACAGTGCTAAGCGTGGTAACTGGCTCCTAACTAATGCTCAACAGATTAAGTATAACTGTTGTCATAGTGATTAAAAATTTTAATCATCAACCCTTTGTAAAATGTTTTGTGAGTTTTCCAACAGCAAACTGACATCTGAGCATTTTTTCAATTTTCCATACACAAATCCAGTGATTACCATCACTTCTGTGGCATGGGTATCCTCTCTCCCAGGAGGGGAGAACAGTAGGGGAAAAAATGAGAACGACCATTATTTTAACAGGAGTTTCCTTGACAAAAGGGTCAGGTGAAATGTTTGTTAATAAATTTCAACCTCACTTCAACATGAGCATGTTATCTGCAGAAGGTGATTACAAAGTTGTAAGAGGAAAATCATGTAAGATTTTTTATGCCATGTTATAGTATAGGCAGTACATAGATTTAGGAATAACAGTTTTATTTACTAATTACAAAATCCATTCATTTTGTACACACTGCACCCTGTCTTTCCCCTGTCCTTTCCCCCTCATCAATAGATTCCGAACTGACAGGGCTTTCACTTCGAAGTATAAAGAATAATTTTCTTCTGAACAGAGAGACAACTATGAAATCAAAGTTTAAAATATAGTCCTCCTCTAACAGTGATTCAGATTTCCATTAAACCTCCTCCCACCCTCTCAAATTAAAGTTTGAAAAGCAGAGCTCAGAAATAAACTGACAGGTGCTCGTACTTCGTTCATTTCCAGCAAGGAAGCACCAATTTGATTCCTACCATAACAATTTTTGCTGTTGCCAGTGCATCAAATTTTTTTAACACAGCTTCTCAAGTGATAGAAATCATCCCGTCACTTTGTTTCATAAAATTGACACCCTGGGGAAATGCAAAATAGGGTAAGAACTTCAGCAAAGCGGCTCCTCCAACCCCTGCTAGGTATTCCTGAAATTCTCTTTTCCTCTTCAGCTAATGTCATCAAGTCCCAATTGCTTGTTGTTCTTTTCTCCTGTTCTGCTCATGTGCTACCACGTCCCTTGGCTTCCCTCAGCACGGGAGTTGGTGTTTTAAAAAGTGTTACTCCTAGATCGGGATTCTACTGCTGGCTGATTTGAATGCAGTGACAAAGGAAAAAAAAAAAAAAAAAAAAAAAGAAACCTGATGAAATTATTTCACACACAGAGCAATAAACATATGGAATAAATTACTACAGACGATGATTCAAAGAGTTTAAGAAACACCTGGATTTGTTTCTGGAGGCAGCGGGTTAGAGTGCTAGAAAGGCACACTCACAAAGCCAAGTGTTAAGGCTCCACCTCTTATTGAAATGGCACCTCGTGCACTTAGCAGGAGCACCAGCTACGACGCAAGTCTATTTTAAGGGAAAGGTTTCTCAAATACCCTGGAAACAAGTCAGACTAAATCACAGGAGCTACCTTCCTAATGGAGTTGGCCTCTGGCTTTAAGGAAAGGGAGTGAATGATGAAAGGTTCTTCTCGTTTCCAGAAAGAGGGGAAGACTATCCGAATATGCAGGAACTAAAATTCAGCAGTCTCTTGGGAACTGGTCCAGCTCTACCATGTCAGCCACATCTCTGATCTCCTTACACCACCGGCCCTCCCTACTCTCCAGGCACATTCTGACTTTGGATAAACGGCCGGCCATGCTCCCCTGTGCACGAGTACGTTGCGGTCTCCTCTCTCTTCCCCTCGTTCTTCAGTCCAGAGGCCACCCTTTCTGTGATATCCCTGTCTATAGTCGCGTCTCCCTCAGTGTCCCCCATACCACATACAAAATGTCTTTAAGTGTTTGCTTTATTAACCTCTATTTCCTTGGCCTTTCACGAAGTGCCTGGTTCATCAGAAGATGTTTAGCATTTTAAAAATTTATACTGCCTCACTTTGTTCGAGAAAGTGCTTGATAAAAATCACAGCTATGGGGTGCCCGGCTGGCTTGGTAGAGCATGTGACTCTTAATCTTAGGATTGTGTGTTCGAACCCCACATTGGGTGTAGAGATTGCTTGGAACTAAAATCTTAAAAAAACAATAGCTAACATCACTGTGCCTTTAAGTTGTACCAGGCACTGTTAAAGTGACTCACCCATTTTAACTTCTTTCAGTGCACTGCGGATAAGTGAGTTTATCATTTATCATGTAGGTCCTAAAGTATCCCTATTTTGCAGGTGAAGAAATGGAGGTGCCTAGATGTTCACTAACTTGCCCAAAGTCAGGTGGCTAGTGAAAGCAAACTTGGAATTGGCCTCAGCGAGCTGGTTCCAGAGCTAGTATACTTGGCCATGACTCTAACTGAATGCCTAACAGAGAGAAACAAAAATTGGAGAAGGTGATAAGAAATAAACAGTTGAGGTCATAAAATGGAGTTCTTAATTAGGCTAATTAAAAATTCATGTAATAAAGCCCTACACAGTTTATGGTCAAGAGCATGGACAAGGAAGCCAGCTGCCTGATCTCAAATCATTGCTCTGACACTTACTTAATAGGTGTAAGTGACCATAGGCTAGTTGCTTAAGTGAAATGTGCCTCAGTGTCCTTAATTGTGAAGTACTGATAAGGAATGATATTTACAATGTACAAGTGGTATCACTACCTAACTGTAAGAGTAAAGTTGTTTACACATAAAAGAATAATAAAAAATAAAGCCCTACACATAGTATACCGTTTTTCAGCAGCCAATTAAAAGAAAAGGTAAACTTTTTATCAATTACTCAAACAAAAATACATCTGTTACTCAGGAGAATATTCCTGATATCAGTCCTAAAATAAATTTCTTCTATGGTATTTATAAAAGGCGATGGTGTGTTAGATCGTGCTTTTATTCACCACCTACATGTATGTACGTATCCAGTAGCAGATCTAGGTGTTCAAAACAGAAAGAATGATCACTAGACATCCTGCAAAGTTGTATGTGACTGTCCAAAATGATGCACATTGAACTTACAGGTCCAAATGAACTACACACATCCACTCATTGAACAAATGAATGGAACACATGCTGTTCTGGGCCCTAGTGACTTCACGGCAAACCACAAAGGACCCAAGTCTCTGCCCTCATTGAGTTTCACTTCAAATGAAAGGACAAATAATAAACAAATAAACAACAATGTCGGCTGGTGTTAAGAGCTAAACAGTAAAATGAAGCAGATTGAGAAAAAGAATACAGGAAGGGGAGAAGGAGACCTCTCTTTTTAAATAATAGGATCAGGAAACACCTCTCGGAGCAAGTGGTATGAAAACAGAGTCCTGAATCAGGAAACATATTAGACGCAGCTATCTGGTTCCTCCCCATCCATTCCAGCCTGGAAAATTAGATGAAATGTTATCACCTGCCTGTCTACCTTCAGGTCAATGATATCAAATGGTCCTTGAGGATTTATTCTGTAAATCTCCCTCAGTCCCTGAGGGTGCTGCCAGGTTTCCTTTATTTGTAGTACAAATTTCCTTCGGAGGTTTGAATGCAAGCAGATGAAGAAAATAAAAGGGACAAATTTCATACACACCAATCTAGCAACAGTCTGAGAGTGAGGTGATTAATTTAGTCTAATAAAAATCCCCAAACCCTACCCTGGAACTATCAAAAAGAAGAGAATGAGAAACAAAATTAGATGCCTTAGAGGTGAGCTAAACGAAGCTATTTCAAAAATGTTTGTTCAAAATGGTTTTCAAACAATGAGAGAGGTTCTTTGAGGCCTGTTGGCTAAGAAATATGCTATTAAGATAGTCCAACATTGGGAAATGCAATATTTTGAACCTATTTGACAAAAGTTATTATATTCAATTCATTAAAATATATAGGGACTTTAGACCCACGTGTTTATCATACTGGTCAATTTTGGCCATTTCACACTTGAGTATAGAGAAGTTTGACCAATGGATAAAAGCTCAAACAACGTTAATATGTTAATGCGTATGTTTGCAACATGTAGTCTAGATTAATTCTCCTTTTCAGAGGAGTCACTCGTTCTTTTTTTATTTCCTCCCACCTTGTACTTTGTCAAGAAATAAGCTATCTATTTTCTAACACTGCACACTAAGACAAGGAACTTCTGCCTATATTATGACTCAGTGATTGTCAGATATCAGATTGATTTTAAGAAATTGAAGTTTTGATCTTTAAATAGTTACTTTCTGCCCTATAGACATTATGCTTGATATGCGACAAGTTTGTGTTATTTGGGACCACTCTAAGTGAAGATAGCGATAAAACTGCATGCCATTACTTACATGAAAAAGGGATGCCATCATACATTTTTAGGTGATAGTGCCTTGACCTTCATTCTTTTGATATTAGTTGGTTTTTTGCTCAATCTAAATTGCTCTGCAGTGAAGGGGAACAAGAGGCAAGTCATTTATTTTCTTCTTCACAATGGTGATGCCCTATGAGATTTCGTCATTGGAAGGATGGGGCCTTAGATATTAAAATCCTCTGAGATAAAAATACAAATGGAATAAAAAGCAGACAGTGTTGGGGGGGAAGCCTCTAAGGCTGACAACCTGGACTAAAACAACAGGGATTAAGTGTGTGTCTATTTCTCTGCTAAAATACATACTAGAACCTTGACAGTTTCTTTGCAAAGTTAGTGCATGTGCTTAATTTAGACTCACTGTTTCAGCATCCAAGAAGCTACCATATATGGGTGGGGTAGGGAGGCAAAATAGGTGTTGGAATCATGTGATGTCACATAGTCTCCGGCAAAGCAAAGAGACCAGAGCTTTGTGAGTGCTGTTGCTTATGAACTATATAGTGCTTTCCTTATTTATAAAGCTGAGGCATACATTCTATTACTCTTGTTCTTAGGTTATCAGACAGCCATAATTTCTGGTCTTTTGTTTGAAATGAAGGCCTGCCTGGAAAAATTGAGGGTGCTGCCAGGCTTACTAAAAGACATTTTTTTGTAGCACACAGTATTTTTTACTTCACTACCCCACCCCTCCCCTCTTGGGTGTAGGGGGAGGGGCACAAGGTTCGAGAAAGAGATATAAATTATGAAACTGAAAACACTTTAAAGCAATTTATGGACAGAATCTTCTCAAATGTTCTCTTAGCCATAAAAACACTGACATGAACCAATGTACAGTAATGTGCATCTAAGCATACCTCAAAGAGTATGTTCCCAGAGTGAAATTACTTGCGAAATGCAAGTTATATTGGATTCCTTCTGAAGGAAACAAAAAGTTAAAATTCAGGTTACATATCTGGAAGACTAAAGTAGGCAATCAAAATCAAAGTTCTACACCAGATTCATCTGACATGATTTCAAAATAAACTAAGTTCAGCAAACCTGTTGGCAGAGAAGTATCATTTGTCAAGCGATTAACAGAGGCACAATCTGTAATTACGAATTGCTGAAAGCAGGCTTAATGAGAGAATGACTCACTCACGTTTTGGGGTGAAGGGGGAGGGGTCTCCGAAACTGTAATTTGATTTACAAAACTCTAAATAGCTAATGGCAGGTAACTCTTGCCAACTAACCAGCCAACTCTTGCAAGCTCATTAACAGAACTCCATGGTCTCACTGAAGGATAAACCATATGGAGGTGTCACTAAAAGCTGGAGATGAGAGACTGTAATTCACGTTCAGTCCTTCTGTGAGTCGGTCATATGGGCATTGATTTGAGCCTTTGTTTATCTGACATGACCTGTTCTTAAGAAAGAAGAGAAAATAAATTTTTAGGGGTTATTGGTTTTTTCCCCCTACTGCTTCACACTGCAGTGTTCAACTAATTATTAAACTTCTTTATTCGGCACTAGTTTCTCCAGCTTCCCATATCTTTGTCACATTTTAGTTTCAGAAAAAAAAAATGAATAATAGCATTACACAAGAGCCTAATTCACGGTTTGCTTGAGTGCTGATCTTAGAGGGTTGTTAAATTGCTATTCTACGATCTCCCTAGTGATTGTAAACCTGTGACTGTAAGACCATTTTTAACCCTTTATTCACATGGACCTTGTGAATGCTTGAGGGAACTAATGTATGGCAACACACCTTTACAAGGCATCATTTTGTAAGGGATTCTGTTTATTTAGTCCATCCAAACTGGGTACCACGGTAATGCGTGCATATATGCACTGCAATTTTCATTTGATATCCATCTGGTCCAATAATCTCTAAAGAAATGATCAGACTAATACATGAATATAACTTTTAAAATAGTATAGTAGGCTAATGATAAATGAGTCTCTTCGTACATTTTTCTATCTTCAGTCTGATTCCCAGAGATAGTTTTAACCATTTCTGTGTAGAGTCAGTCATGGCTCTGAATAATAAACTTTAATGACCAATTCTTGATGTATTAACTGTGACATCAGCTATTGCTTCTGGACATGACAGATAAAGATTTAACTCATGTATATCTCCTTTCCCATCACCTTAGGTTCTGTTTTAAATTTCTTTAGTATTTTAAAATTTTAAAATAATATAATCATTTATATATTATACACAATACACATATCATAAATATATCTTATTTATATAGTATCAAATATTATTTCATTAGTTTTAAGTTATACTTATTACCTTCCCATTTTTTAAAAAAGGGAATGTTAGCACATTTTTCCCCCCATTTCCTTTCTTCCTATCCCATCTCTAACATTTTATCAGCTATATTCTTAATTTTTTGTCACCAAGATACATGTCATTTACATTGTTTTATAATCATAATTAAGATTTTTTTTTTTTGCTTTTTTCTAGGTCAATACCAAAAGCTGCTACTCAGCACTGACATCATATGGTTTCATAAATACTGTTTACATGTATGCTTTTGTTTCATTTCCTTTCTCATGGGTTTGATGACATGGCTTCACCGCTAAAAATAGAATGGTTCTGGAATCAATGCTTGATGGTCTTTTCTTACATTACTCCAATTGTTCAAACTCAAATTTTCTTTAGTTTGTTCCATATTTGGACTACGAGTCTTTTGATTCCATTTTTTATGTGTTCCCCAAGGTTGTTTTGTTTTTTGTTTTTACTTTTTCATTTTATTTTATTTTATTTTATTTTATTTTATTTTATTTTATTTTATTTTATTTTTGAGACAGAGAAAGAGAACAAATGGGGGAGAGATGCAGAGAGAGAGAGAAAAAGAGAGAGAGAGAGGAAGAGAGTCTTAAGCAGGCTCCACGTTCAGCACAGAGTCCTACATGGGGCTGGATCTCACGACTCTAGGAGCCAAAATCAAGAGGCCAACACTCAACCAAATGAGCCACCCAGGCACCCAGTTTTCAGTTTCTAATTAATATATCTAATACTACCCACCTCCATAATCAATCTATTCCATTTATTTTTCTTTTTGACATCATTTTTCTTGCAGATGGCTGCAAGTCTTACCATAATGGATTAATGGCTTTCTAGACCTGATATAGAGATGAGTTCTATTCTTTCTATTTTATCTTTTCTCAGTGTTTTCCACTTCCTTTGCTTTTCTTCTCCAAATGGGTATATACGATTGGATTTTTAAGTTACCTTGGATTTGAAAATGGTTTAATTTTGCTTTCATATTGGTTGCCCATTTGACTGGGTGGAATACCAAGATTAAAAGCAATTCTCTTTAAACTTCAAAAGTTTTAACAGCTGTTAGCAGGAGTTGTCATTAGAAGCTTGATATCAGCCTAAAATCATTAATCCTTTGTAGGTAATTTGTAACTCTATTCACCTCTTACTTTAATCATTTCTCTTTATCTTTAATAATGATCAATAATTAATATTATTATTAATTACCTAGGCCTTAAAAATTATGTGTCTTGCTATGAGTGGTTTTTGTTCATTTTTTATTTAGATGTGTGTGTCTGTGTGTGGGCACCAGTGTTTGTCATTGCTCTTGATCGATATGGAGGTTTTAAATAATGGCGGTTGCCTCATCCTTCTTATTTTACTATTCATACCCAACATGACTTTAGTGTTTTCACCATTCATCACAATTTTAACCATTGGATTTAGATATGCATTTTCATCTATATATATTTTTTCATCAAACTGCTCTTTGGAAAAAAATTTTAGGATCAAAGTCCAAATTCTCTCTTTTTTTTTTTTTTTTTTTTAAGCCAGCTGACACAGCACAGACCCAAATTCCTTTTCAGCATATATTGAGGTAATTCTATTACACCTTGACATATTGAAACATATTATTAATATATTTCCTAGTATAGAATTGCAGTTGTAATCTAAAAATTTCTGGTAATGAAATAATTTTTAAAATAGCATTGTATCTAATTTGATATAATCTTCTTATTTCTAAATATTGGTGGATTATTTTATTTTATTTTATCTCATTTTATTTTATTTTGTAAGTATTCATCTATTTTTGAGAGAGAGAGAGAGAGAGAGAGAGAGAGAGAGCAAGCACAGAGCCCGATGCGGGGCTTGATCCCATGAACAGTGAGATCATGATCTGAGCTGAAATCAAGAGTTGGACGCTTAATCAACTGAGCCACCCATGTGTCCCTATATTGATAGATAATTTTAGAAGGTAGTGTTTTTAGGACCTAGTAATGACTTTGATATTGTAATATACTACCTTCAGTTCATTTAGAAAGGTTTGTAAATATTATGTGTTTTGAAACATTTTATAGGCAGGAGTGACAATCATCCCATCTTTGAAAATGGAAACATGAGGAATTCACCAATAAAATTATCTATATCTTGTGCCTTTTAAAAAAAGAAACAGTGTGTATGATAGCCTAAATAATTATTGAATTCTTCAGATTTTCTACATTCATAATCTTTAGTATGTCATATTTTTCTAGATAGTTTTCTATTTCATCTACATGTTAAAATTTGCCATCATAGAGTTTGATTTAGCATATTAATCCTCTCGGTGGTTATGATTATATCATCTCATTTAAATTTTTTCAATGTGTATTTCTCTCTTTAAACTTTCTTGTTTTGCCTAACTACAGTTGTTCTATATTATTTACAAACCAATTGCTAAATATTTTTATCAATTCTGCTTTTTAGTCTATTACTTGTTTTTTTATTAATTTTTTCTTAAAAACTTAATATATCTAAATCTTGCAATAAAATTTTAACTTATTTACATTCTTTTTTTGCCTAATAATGAAAGCATTTAAGGTTGTGAATTTACCTCTGTAGTTGTATTTAATTTCTGCTGTGTAGTTTTCTTTTTTTTTTATTTTTGAAATATTCGCTTTGTAGTATTAATTGATCACTTGATCCAAGGACTACAGTAAGTTTTATTGATTTCCAAGTTGATTTTAAACTTTTGTTATTACTTTGCAATCTCCTTTTTAGTTCTTAAAAATGTGGCCATTTATCATTGACCTTTTTAATGCATTAAAATTATCTTTGTGGTGGGGTGCCTGGGTGGCTCATTTGGTTAAGTGTCTGATTTAGGGTTGGGTCATGATAGGGTCATGATCTCACAGTTTGTGGGTTCAAGCCCCACATTGGGCTCCACGCTGACACTGTGGTCTCTCCCTCTGAAAATAAATAAACAAACTTTAAAAATTATCTTTGTGGCTTAATATATGATTACTTTAATAAATAATTATGGCTGCCTGAAAAAAGGTTTATTTTCTTTGTTATAGTAAATTATAATCATATATAAGTTATTAATTATGTTATATATACTATGCCTAGTTTATCTAAGATATACACATGTGCACATCCTTAATAATATCTTCTAAAACTGTTTTTCCACATATTGATACATTTAAAAATATTTTGTTGATATGTAATTTGGAATGCAAATAGTAATGTAGTTACATATTCATTGTAGATTATACCTTTTTGAAATGCACTGTCTCATTTAACCTTTTTCCTTAAGTTGTTTTCTCTAATGCTAATATAACTTCACCAATTTTACTGCGTTACCTTATTTTGGGTATAGATTATACAACATATAGTTAGAATTAATTTTTCAATCTAACCTAAGGTTTTCAACCATTTTGTGGAGGATATTAATATATATCCATTGCCATAATTGATGTTTGTTCATAATGGTCATTTTATTCTAACTTTTTCTTGAAGGTTTCATTGTGATTTCCTTTGTTTTATGTCTATTTATTTGTCCATCCATTCATTCAACAAATATATATTGAGTACTTATAACCAGAAATTTGTTGCACACTAGTGAAACAACTGTGAACAAGTCAGCATCAATGGAACTCACTTTTCCAGGGAGAAAGTGTCTACAGCAATGATAATACATCGTGAGTAGAGCATAATGACAGGTAGTCTGCTTGTGGATGACAGGCACACAAAGCACCTGCTTTGATGGGAAGGGGGTGGGGTGTAAGAGAAGGTATCTTGCAGAGGTAACAAGCTAAGTACTCAGCAATGAGTAAAAGTCTGAGGGAGGGGCAAAGGAAACTCTGAGTGCATTGAGAAAAATACATTCAAAGACCCAAAGGCCAGAGGGCCTACTATTTGGGGAAATTAAAATAATTCAGAATGAAAGGTAGCATTCAAGAGGTACATGAGTGGAAATAACATAAAGACTGAGGAATTTGATATTGACTTACTGATATTCAAGGGTGTGTGTATGTGTGTGCTCGTGTAAGTAGAAGTGCAGTGGCTCTGGAAAGATGTCTAGATTTCCACGTGTCAAACAACTGAATCCTTATGGATATTATTCGCCAAAGAAGAATGTGGAAATCAAGAAGATATGAGGTCCTAGGAGAGGACATCAAGATTGCAGGGACAGGCAGCAAGTTAACAGTGATCAAAGAAGATTGATCAAAATGATAACCATATCAAAAAGGTGTGGTGTCATGGTGCCACCATGATAGCTTTTCAAAAAGGATGGATAGGTCAGAAGTTTCAAGAGTTTCCACATGGATTATATCTTATTTGATAGACAACTATAAGTTGAGATACATATCTAGCTTCCTATTTGCTTTTAGCTCGACACAAGTTACAAAATATGGCTCCACCTGCCCTTCTTCCTGGCACTTATGTCCACCAAAAAAATCCTGCTATATTAAACAGAAGTCCTCTACATTGCAGGTTTTTCCCCCATTTCTCCTCTGTGAGAACCCTGAGACCTTTCTGTGTGGATGTTTTGAGTTTTTTGGTTTGCTGTTGTGAAAGGTATAATTTTTAACACTGCTCAGTCTATCAATGGTCTACCCTTGTCCTAAGCCCCCATTTATCTTAATAGGGGTCACTTTAAGTCTTTTGCCTGAGTTTCATCTTAACTGATACTGTGATGTTTTCTTAGGAAATAGAGCTGAGGGTTAGTCTCCCATCTCTCCCTTTATAGCTTCCTCTGTATCAGAAGAAATATATCTGAATTTGTAATGTATGGTCACACTCTGCTTGTTTCCAATAATGGTACACATTTTAAAAATTTCATTCCCTAGATTATTTCCATAAGAATATGGAAAAGGGATTATTAGAACCATTTTACCTGGAGTTCTCCAGCCATTTTATGATGGCAAAACCTGAGAGGTTCAATGTAAGACTCAAAAAGTTAACAAAATGGTCAATTAACATTTTGGGGGATAATTAAGATATATTTAATACAAAATAATGCAAACAAAATAAAGTTCTACAATGAAATTTAAGTTTCTTCTCACTTAGCGAGATTAAACAATGGGGATGGCTCTTAAACACTTTCAGATCCATTCCTCTGTTCATTATTCTATTTTTTGGGTCTTTGCCTGCTCTTCTTGGTGTTTCACCTAATTCCTATACAGGCTTTGCTACATCGTATTTGTTTTTATTTCCCCTAAGTGTGTTTATTAATTTTCTCCTTATTTTGAGATAGAATTGATATATAACATTATATTAGTGTCAGGTATAACACATAATAATTTGGTTTTTATATTAGTCGTAAAAATATTTCAATCTCTCTAATTGTAGTCGTTCAATTCACAATTAAGCTTAAACAGATATTAAATTATACTTACAAAGATTTTTATCCTTTTCTAGTATGTAATCTTGCAAGACATTCACTATAGCTCCCCATCTGGCTCATTTAATGAACGTGGCATTTTGGCATTTGGCAGAATCTTACGGATTCTAGGGTAAGATCAACCTTTAAACTCTATCATTAAGTCTAAGAAACTCTCGGGTTATTAAACATACTTCCTGTTGACGTTAATCCAGTGTGCGCTGGCTATCTGGGTGGGTGTGGCTACTATACTTGCATCAGTTTCAATGGTACCTCCTCAGAAGAGCCAATTCCTGACCACCTTATCTGAGTAAACACCCTCTTATTTTCTAATCATTCCATAATATTTATTTTCTTCAAGGAACTCAACATTATTTGTAATTATTAGCTGTTTTATTTCTTTGCCTATTTTTTTGTTTGTTTTCCTTACTAGCCTGTAAGTTTTGTGGGAACAAAATGGTATCTTTTTGGAGCTCCACCACAGTCTACATAGTTCATTAGTAGAATACCTTGAGGTTTAATATGTATTTGTTCAGTAAATAAATGAATAAAAACATTGAGTAGAATGGCCTATGTTGGAGATCAATGTCTACTACATATTTATTGAGTTTTCAACAAATCAATTTAAAACATGTATTAAGCAACTATGTCTGTATATGATATTTAGTAAATACTACCAAAAAGAAAAAAAAATACCTATGGAACAAAACAAGACAATACATTCTAAGAGTCATATGCCTTAGTTGGTAAATAAGTGAAAACCTTATGTTTAGATTTAGATGGAATTATCTGATAAATTGATACAAACTTTTTCAGTTTGAGGTATACAGACATGTCAGTTCACCCACTAAGATTCTCATACAGTTTAAAATCTGATTAAAAATGTACTCCTCATAACTTAATTATCCTTCTGAATAGATAACAAATCACAAATACTGTATACTCATAAAGGAGGAGCTAAGTGTGAGAAAAACAATGTGGTGCAGTAAAAAAAGGAGCTATTATTTGGTTCTAGATAGTCACTCATCCTCCGATCCACCTACCCATCAACCTTCCACTTAACTTTTGATCTACTTAACAAACATACCAACTATTTACTAAATACAGCCGTACTTTGTATTGCTTGCTCCTGCTCACTGGATTTGCATAGATAGAATGCTACATATTAATGATGTGCCCTGGGCAACACTGCTTAATCCTCAGTATCCTCAGCCACAAAATAATTATTTGGGATTGTAAGAAAAAGAGATAATACCATTAAAGCACAGGGCCTGACACTCAAAGGCTATGAGAAAATGGGAACAATTATTAGTTTTAAAGAATGACTTTTATTTTATGATTACGTAGTAGAACCTAGATTTGAAGCATTCTAACTGGCACTGGTTGCAAAACCAGATTTTACAAACTAAGAACAGAATTTGATGAGTAGGGAGAACTGAAAGTTTGCAATTCTGATGATAAGTCACATCAGAACCTTAAACATTATTTGTGGGCCACCTGTCTAAAGGCATAAATTTTTGATATAAAGGCATAAATTATAATAATGCTGAATAAGCAATGTATGGAAGAAACCTAGATGGTTTTTTCTATCTTTAGTTAGACTGCCAGAGAATGGAAGAGTTTCACTTTGTCAGAGGGAATTGTGCCTTTGGTTGCCTCTTTCTAAGCTGTCCACTTTTCCTATTAGTTGAAATTTGGTTACTGCTGCTTTGTACTTATCATTTCCAGCATTTTAGGGAAGTAATCTGAAAAAGCCATAAAATCTTGTTTAAGGCATTGAAGAAAGTTTCTCGATATGAACAGCTCCTTTCAAGCATATAAATAATTAAAATGTAACACATATTTTTGCCATTCAAAACTATATATTATTTCCCTTAGGAGTAGCCAAATGAACTGTGAAAGAAATTTTCCTTCCTATTAAAAACTTTTTATTTTCATTCTGAGGTATTTCATACAAAAAGAAAACTACTAAAAGTTATACAACAGATATCTATACTAACATTTGGCCATATCTGGTGATATTTACTTGAGTCATTTTTTTATAATAAAAAAGAGATGAGGGACACATAAAGTTACAGCCCTCTCTCTCCCATTATGTCCCCTCCCCATCTCCTAGGAGACAAACATTGTCTCAAAACTGAACACTCCAAGACATGTTTTAAAAGTATTTTCTGAATGTATATGCATTTCTAAACCACATATTCTAATGGTTTTTTGTGTATAATATTATTCATGAGTGGTATCAATCTGAATTTACAATTTCATTCCTTATTTACATTGCATTGTTGAGGCATATTCATGTTCCTATATGTAGATAAAAGTCCATTCATCTAAACTTCCAGATTCCACTATTTCACTGTATGCATAAATCAGGACAATAAGGCTGTTACTTTTGTATTACTTTACAAACAGGGTTGCAATGAACACCACTGGATTTGTCTTTAGGTGCGTGTATGGAAGTTTCTCAAAAGGAGACACTTAGTATTGGTTGCTGGGTCTAGGGTCTATACATCTTAGACTATAATAATTTACCTTTCCATCACTATATATATAAGAGATCCATTTTCCACTTTCCTCCAAATTTCTATTACTTCCAAATAGTTCATGTGGGAGGATTAATTGTGAATGATCTACTTTCATCTGACTTATCACTTTTTCAATTACTGGTGAGGTATAGTAAATTTGTACAGTTTTAGCATATTCTATTCTGCTTCTGTGAATTTTCTGAAGTCCATTTTTCAAATGGGCTGTTCTTTAACTTCTAAGATCTTTTTTTTTTTTATGTTGGATATAACAGTTTGTCAGTCATATGTGTTAAAAATATAACTTTCAGGGGCACCTGGGTGGCTCAGTCGGTTGAGCGTCCGACTTCGCTCAGGTCATGATCTCACACGTTTTGAGTATGAGCCAAGCATCAGAGGGCTCTGTGCTGACAGCTCAGAGCCTGGAGCCTGCTTCAGATTCTGTGTCTCCCCCTCTCTCTGCCCCTCCCATGCTCATGCTCTGTCTCTCTCTGTCTCTCAATAATAAATAAACGTTAAAAAAATACAACTTTCAGTTTGTGGCTTGTCTTTTCACTTTAATTATGATGGCCTTGCCATATAGAAGCTATTTAATTTTAATGTGAAGTTATTTCTTTTCTTTTATGATTTTTTGTGACTATTTAAGATAATCCTTGCCAATCCCAAGATTCAAAATAAAATAACTCATTCTCATTTCAATCCTTAGCTGAAAATTCCTTCATTTGATTGCACTGTTTAAATTTTATTTCTCTCATTTTCCATTATTTAATAATTCCCTTGAATTATTTAGTTATTTTCTAAGGTGTTTTAACATAATTTGTATGAAAGATTCAATATAAAATAAAATTGTTCTATTTGAAAAAACAGTAAGTAGAATATAATCATTTGCTTCTGGACTCCATCCAAGTTTTTCTTAATTTTGTATATAAATTGTCTAAAGGCAACTCAGCTATATTAATGACTATATCATAAAGCATAGCTTCGTTAAGATTTAATAACTGTTTGTAGAATAATAAGGAACTTTGGTTGACATTTTGTTACTATAAATAACAAATAACTGGCAATTATAGACATTTCAGAGTATATCTGAAGAGTTTACCTTGAGGAAAGCAAAACATTTAAAAAATATTTTAATTAGACTTTGGAAAGTGTGCCCAGGATAATGGCAAAAAACAGATAGAACACATATATCAGAGCTATCCAAATGTCCCCAAATAACCTAATTAATTTATTACTCTTATTGAACTACCCACATCCCTCTTTGGAGAATCACAACATGAGATTTATAATTGGATATTTGTTAAGTGTGTAGATCTTTTGGGTTCTTGGACCCAGTTCCAACATGGTGGGGGGCAGGACCTCCCACATAACATCAAGCAATTCTCAGACACCCTGAGAATTCAACTTAATTATCCAGAGATAGCATCAGATTCCACTGGTTAAAGCTCAGTTCCCTAAGACTGACACACTCTCCCACCTTACTTCAGACACCACTTGCAAGTTACCTGTACTTCTGACTGATTGTTTACAAACCAGAGGTTCCCACAACCTCTTCCTCAGGTTCAGTTAATTTCTAGAGTGGCTCACAGATACCTGGAAAGCATTTTACTTAATAGATCACCAGTTTATTATGCAAGGATGTAATTCAGGAATAGTGCAATGGAAGAGATAACTGGACAGGTTATGGGGAAAGGCCGTGGAGTTTCCATGTGTGCCCCTCTTCCAGCATCTGCATGTGTTCACCAACCTGGAAGCTCTCCAACTCCATACTTTGGGATTTATGGAGGCTTCATTACATCTTCAGGGTTGATTAAATTATTGGCCATTGGTGATTAATTCAACCTCCAGGCTCAGGCTCTTTCTTCCCAGTGGGTGGGTAATGGGACAAGGTGCTCTCCTGGCAACCAGCCTTCATATTTAGGTGGGGTACAAAAGTCACCTCATTAACCTAACAAAAGCACCTTATAACTCTTATCACAGGAAATTCCAAGGATTTTATGAACTGTGAGCCAGGAACCTTGGACAAAGACCAAATACACATATTGATACATACAAATTGCAATATCACAATAGAGACAGAGTAAAGGATCGCGGTGTGAAAACATAAGACCTGTCTTCTCTGATATTCTAATACATATTGCTAAAAAATAAAACAGGTTTAGAATTGAGTAGCTTATGCTAAGCCCCACATCACCAAATGAAGACTTCATTACACTTTGGCTCTCCTAGAAAAGGAATCTTAAACCAGTGTAGGGGCTAAGGGCAGGCTGCCCCAAGATGGGCCACTTTGGCATGAAGATTATTTTGAGTTAAAAGCAATTGAAACCCAGCAGATTCAGGAAAATCTCCTTATTTCCTGCTCAACTGCCTAAAAAGAATTTAGATAGGAGATCTATTCCGGGAAAAGAACTATCTGCATAGGTAACTACACTATACTATGAACTAAGTATGGTGGACAGCATGGAACCTAGCAACACCTGCTTGATGGAAATCCTCTATATCCCCTTTCTGAGTGGCCCAGCGAACATTTGTTTACCAAGCATTTACCTTTTCTCTATTTCTGTTAATTGTATTCCTGCCTTTGAAGCCCCAGACCCTTATCCCCTATTCTTCAGGTCAAGATGCCATAAATACCTAATTTGCCTGATTGTCATTGGAATTTTCACATCTGCGTGGATTCCCTGTAAATACAAAATTAAATTTGATTTTCTAATAACCCGTCTTATGATTCTTAGTCCAGCTAGAAAGATCTTGAAGGGCAGAAGATATTCTTCCTACCCAATACCGGTCAATCAGGAATTGCCTGATCAGTGCTAGTTAGGTCAAAGGTTGCCTGGTGGACCATTGCCATCCTCGGAAAGAAAGTGACCTTGCAATAACCAACCCACTTATTTTGCCTAGTATAAACTTCCTTATTTATGCTTCCTTCTAATTGTAAAAGTCTTACATTTTGTACATCTCCTCGGAGCTTCTTTTTTATCTGCCAAATTGGATGCTAACCAATTCATGAATCATTGAATAAAGCCAATAAGATCTTACACTCTACTCAGTTGAATTTTGTTTTTTAACAATATTATTCATTCATAAAAAGCAACTTAGAACAGAGTCTAGCAATGTAAGAATTTTTCTCTTAAATTTGAGATTTATAACTTATCAGTAATAAATCTGATCAATGTATGTGATTCATTCCAAGTAATGGCAGTCCAGGAAACCCACTTTCTGCTGAGGGCCCTTCTCTTTTTTAAATCTGTTATTCACATCTTAGTTTAGTGAATGAGATATGATGACCACTAAAATTACTCATATAATAGTTGTAAATGCAGTGGCAAGATATATAATGATATATTAAAATATATTCTGAAAGTTAGCAATGAAGTGATACATGTACGAGGTATTATTTACATTGTTAAACTTTAACAGTTCTTCAACATTTGAATAACTAAATAATGATACGCTTTGCCATATGTTTCCATTTAATGAAGCCTTGTATTGATACTTAAATGCTTCATTAAGTCACAAGCTGCCAAAATAAGTAGTTTTTCTCTTGTCATAAATGTGACATGGTTTAACTAAAAAGTCTTGTCATTTTAAAAATTAAGAATGCTTTTTATTCTGCCTATGTTATAAGCAACATCTCAATATTTCAGGTTTAGATACAAAACATTTTTAGGAGGCTGACATTGTAGTTTGGGGATTTTTGTGCACAATTTTCTTGTCAGTAGAAGGCTGTATGAGTTGTTAAAACTATCATTTCATCATAAACTAAACAAAGTTTATATGCAATTTTCAAAAGCTTCTTGAAATGACACCTGTTTCATTAATAATAATAAGCTTAAAAAAGTCCTAGTCTGAGCTGTAAACACCAAATAAAAAACTATAATTTCACCAAAATCATATTTTTTCAAGGCAGCAAGACAAGTTACTTTGAAAATGACAAGTTCAGAAAATGACGAGTTCACATATCCTGCAAAACACACGTGGCTTTGAACAGTAACATCAGATTTTGTCTTTCTACTTTTTCCACGACATACCTAAGACTTGATGATACAATGTTAAGGTTTAATTGGTATGCAAGGTCTAACTTGTGTTTATTTTGAGCAAAAATAAAGCTTTTAGATCCTGATGTATTATTTTCTGGGAGATTCACTTAGATCAGAGACAGTTCAGGAATAAATAAGTGATTATTTCAAGACTGGTTCATTAAATATGACTGCTCTTAAAGAAAATGAAAGGACAGCTGATTATATCTAACAGTGGACAAAGCGATATGTTTTTGTAAACGATAGTTTGCAGAAGAAATGAGGCACTGCTGTGTTTCTGTACTTGAGTGTTAACACATTTGGATTATAACAAATATATTTGAACACATAGGAAATGTTACCTGAGATTTTAAAAATACAGGATTTGTAAATATTTACTCAGGACTCTGAAGTTTCATTTCTTTTTTCAAGTGAAATTAATGTAGCTTATTTTAACTCAGATCCAAAAGAAAAAACATTTTAAAAAATATAGTCCACCAATTTTTAACCTCTCCCATAGAAGTTTCCAATTAATAAAACTAGAAATTAATAATTTATCATTATTATCTGATGGTCTTTTCAATATACTATTCATTCATGTTATGTTAGATAATTGTCATTTTTCCTACTTTTTTCTCCTTTTCATTTTCCTCTCTTTTTACACCTCAGGGTATAGAACTATAAAAATAAAAAACAGGGTGGACAAAGAAGAAATATTTTTTTAAATAGATATTAACATGTTTCTCAGTGAAAGTCACATAGCATTCTTATGAAAAGATCTCACTCTGAATGGTATCACAAGCACTTCAGGGTTTTTTGTTTGTTTTATTTGTAGAAATTGGAGGACATTTGTTAGCAAAGCCACTTAAGACAATGCATCCTGAACCTGGCTGTCCATTAGAATCACCTGGGTTTTATTCATTTATTTATTTTTAATGTTTAATGTTTGTTTATTTTTGAGAGAGACAGACAAAAACAGAGCACAAGCTGGGGAGGGACAGAGAGAGGGAAACAGAGAATTCAACACAGGGTCTGAGCTGTCAGCACAGAGCCCAACGCGGGGCTCCAAAGCAGGAACCAAGAGATCATGACCTGAGCCAAAATTGGAGGCTTAACTGACTGAACAACCCAAGTGCCATGAATCACATGGGTTTTAAAACTATGCTCCATTTTGGTGATTCCAGTTCAGTAGGCTAGAAGTAATTCCTAGAATGTTACTTTAAAATGTCCTTAGGGGGCGCCTGGGTGGCGCAGTCGGTTAAGCGTCTGACTTCAGCCAGGTCACGATCTCGTGGTCCGTGAGTTCGAGCCCCGCGTCGGGCTCTGGGCTGATGGCTCAGAGCCTGGAGCCTGTTTCCGATTCTGTGTCTCCCTCTCTCTCTGCCCCTCCCCCATTCATGCTGTGTCTCTCTCTGTCCCAAAAATAAATAAACGTTGAAAAAATAAATAAAATAAAATAAAATAAAATGTCCTTAGGTGATTCTAATTTAGAACCACTGGTCCAAGGCCTTAATTATTCACAAGGTGCTTCACACCCTAGCAGCAAGGGCCTTCCCTGAGATCTTAGAAATGCGTAACCTGAGACCTCACCAGAGATTTACTGAATCAGAATCTGATGTTCACAAAGTTTCCAGGTGATTCTGCCTTACCTTAGCTTCTTAGAAATGCAAGATCTGAGACCTCACCAGAAATTTTACTGAATCAGAATCTGATGTTCACAAAGTTTCCAGGTGATTCGTATGAACATTAAAGTGTCAGGTACTCGGGATTAAAAATCAAGAAACCCTTTTGGATCTAGATAGCCCTCTACTAGGACTATAAATAAGACTTGCTCTGGTTAGATTTCGAAGGTGACCAGAGACTGACTAAAGAGGACTAAAACAGGCCCAAGTCTTGAGAATGACATTGACCCCAGAATGCTGATGCATTTGTTTACAGTGAGAAATGACAGTTGTCACAAAGGCCAGACTATTAAAATCAATATAGTTAGCATCGTCTCTTCCAATGTAACCAAGTATGTGACAAGCCAAATTACAATCAGAAGAAATTTAGAGGATCTCATCCAAAGTTATCAGTGAAGATAGCTAGAAGAACACTTCTAATGGAGCCACTAGATGAGAATACTCTTCCAATGAAGATTCCTCCTCCTCTGGACAGTGCAAACGGCTCCTCTGTGTAGCAGTGAAGTTCTTTACCTATTTCCCCCTTGTCTGTTTGTACTCCTCTGTTTATCTTCGTGGATATTTTCATTTCCATCTCTTTATCTGTATAATTTAACACTGTTATCTGTGTAATTTAACACTGTTACCTGGAACACATCTTTCACATCTGATGGCTTGCCTAGTAAAGATGCTTACAATTTACTGACTGCTTCTCAACTGTCAGGAATTACTTCATGTAATATTATACTTCCAAGTTTTAAGATGAGAAAGCCAAAAAATATAGGGATAAGTAAATTGCTCCTTTTTCAAAGTGAGTAAGTGATAGAACTCCGCATTCAAGCACAGGCTTTTCTGAATCTAAGCCCATAAAGCAGAAACTGGAGCAAACTCCTGTATTATCAAGTGTAGAAGCACCCCCATATCATCTGATTAAAAGAAACACTTACTTTGCGTTATACTTTTAACCCAGTGCTTTTGGGGCTGGTCACATTTCACCTAGGTGTTGTTTCCATAGTTTAAATTACATTTTTCATCATTCCAACATTTTTGGGTAATTCTTTAGTGTAATTCTCAAGTACTAACAATTATTATCTTTTCTAAGATTATTAAATGCTTACAAAATATTTATTTAGTAATGCTTTAGGTTGGATGAAGATATCGTTAAAGAATCTCAATAATTGGGCAAAATGAAAAGAATGCGATTAAGTTACTTGAGATTTATTTCTATTAATCTCTCCTTTGTGCTGTTGAGTTTAGCAATGAGGAATTTTAAAGAAGAGATCAGTGATGGGTAATTAACTATTCTCTATTTTCTTGATTCTGGGGTTTAAAAAATATGTTCTCAGCAACACAAATATTAATTAGATGCTAATTAATAATTTCACCCATGAAACATTTACAAAACAAATATGCAAATCCTCATAAACCAACTTGCACTCTAGTGATGATTAGGCTATCATTATACTCAGGAGCAATTCTGATGAATGCATAAGATTTTAAGAGTATGACCTAATGCTAATATAGTGAAAACTTAGAACTTTTTTTCTCGTTTTTGTTTCTCTCTGTAGTTCATAAGGATGACAATACATTTCTAAGACTCATTTAAACTACCTTTATACTTTACTACTTCATCTAATCTTTAAAATTATAGTTATCAACTTGATTTAGATCAACGGTTCTTAACGTTTCTGGTTCATTAACTGCTTTTAGAACATAATGAAAGTTGTAAACCAGTTAACAATAAGTAATGTACTGTCCATGTGAACAGAATTTTCCACACAATCCAGTGAATTCAGAAGCTTCTCTAAATTCATACATGGATTTCACATGGATAGCCTCTGATGTAGGTGATTAGGAGATAAAGCATCTAGTCCTAGTTTTACCACTAATGAGATATGTGATCATCAATCAGCACTTTACATTTTATCTTAGGGTATATGATTCTTGATCCATAAAATTAGCGAGCTGATTGTTAAGGTACTCTCCACCTCAGAGAAAATGAATATGAAATTTAATTCTTAGATGTGGATATAATGATTGTTTTAAAAAAAATAAATAAATTCGGGGCGCCTGGGTGGCGCAGTCGGTTAAGCGTCCGACTTCAGCCAGGTCACGATCTCGCGGTCCGTGAGTTCGAGCCCCGCGTCAGGCTCTGGGCTGATGGCTCAGAGCCTGGAGCCTGTTTCCGATTCTGTGTCTCCCTCTCTCTCTGCCCCTCCCCCATTCATGCTCCGTCTCTCTCTGTCCCAAAAATAAACGTTGAAAAAAAAATTAAAAAAAAAATAAATAAATAAATAAATAAATTTAACAACTTAGAGTCCAGATGAATACATTATCTTTAAAGCACTCACCTTGGGAGGCCAAATCCTCACTCTAGGGATGAGGATGTATCACTCAATAAAGGAAACAGTGCTCAAAATATTTCAAAAATCATAGTTTTGTAACTGCCAGCCACAAAAGCGTTTTACAACTTAGTATCATGAAAACACTTTGTAGAGAAATTGCTGGGCAACTGTTGGGATTCTTTGAATCAGCACTAAATATCAGGAGCTCCAGAAAATTGAGGCTGGGTGAGATTGCCAACATCTTTGCAATAACCAAGATGGTGTGCATGATAGAATATGGACTAATCAATTTGATATCAATCACAGGTAAAATCTGGATTATGTTATGGGCAGAGAGTTTCTTTTTATTTAAAAAAAGTATTTATTTATGTATGTATTTATTTATTTACCAGAGAGAGGGCACGAGTGAGTGAAGTTGCAGCAAGTGGGAGACACGCAGTCTCTGTGCCATCAGTGCAGAGCCCGAAGCGGGGCTCCAGCTCACCCAATATGGAGCTCAAACTCACAAACCATGAGATCATGACCTAAGCCAAAGCAGGATGCTTTACTGACTGAGCCACCCAAGTGCCCCAATAAGCAGAGAGTTTCTAAATCATCATATGTCGGTAGTCAGGGGATGTTAGCTTAAAAGAAACGATGTCAAACAAGTTTCATTTCCTTTCCTGATAGGGTTGCTAGGTTAATTGATCAGAATTGCCTTTTTTCACGGTGTTGGACAGTCTCTACCATACTGGGCTTGTTAAGGGGAGAGGGATATTTGGGTAAAATGATAATGTAATAAGTGGATTCATAACTAGAAAAAAGTACCTCCTGTAACCTGTTATTGGGCCCTGTATCTGTGCCTTCCTTAGCTATAATATATATTGATGAAGTAGATGATAGCACAGATAGCAATGAACTCTGCAGAAGAGCAAATCCAACAAATGACAGAAACAATACATCTAAACTCCTTAGCAAAAAGATAAATCCATTTTATCAAAGTATATGTTTTTAAAGAATCAGTATACTTTGCACTTGAATCTAGACACCCATGTGAAATTTAAGCATCCATCGAATATTTACTGGACAACTACTGAATGCCAAGAGCTGTGTCCCATGCTGCGTAATACCTTGTTACTCCCCAGCATGGAATACAACAATTGGCATATATTATTGTCCCTTCAAAGTTTTATGTTGGAGACTAAGTAATCAACAGTAATAATGCAAAAAAAGTGATGAGACATTAATAGCAGCATGCACATAGTATCAGGGGAATAAAGAACAAGGGGCTCCTAACTCTGACTTAGTGGGTAAATCAGAGAATGCTTCACACAGGATGTGCTGTTTTAGCTCTGTTGAATAGAACTTTGTCTAATGGGTAAGGACAGGAGGACGTGGTGTGTGGCAGGGATGGAATCCCCGACAGAGAAGACAACACCCACCAAGATGTGGAAGCCTGGTGCCTTTAAGGGAACTGCAAGTAGTTCCAAATAAATTCAAGTGAATAGAGAAAGTTTAAACTGGAAAAGGCAGATGACAGTCAAGTAATGGAAGGATTTTTGTACATCCTATGAAAAAGCATTGATTGTTTAAGTGGGGAAAGGAGTAAAAGAGAACTAAATTT
Organism: Leopardus geoffroyi; assembly: GCF_018350155.1. Taxonomy (NCBI): domain Eukaryota; kingdom Metazoa; phylum Chordata; class Mammalia; order Carnivora; family Felidae; genus Leopardus; species Leopardus geoffroyi. Next base: position 79,207,619 of record NC_059337.1, read on the forward strand.
TAATTAATCCCTGTTCTATGGCAGACATTTAACTAGATGCTTTTCAAAACTCACTTCCTCAATGCCCTCCAACTGTTATTAATGAGAAAACCCCTTGCTTGTAGGGAATTATTATTCTTCCCATTTTGCAGACAAGAAAACTGACGCTCAAAAAGATGAAACAAATTGCTGAGGTTCAATTTTTTTGTTTGAAAGATCACTCTAGGGAATATTGGAAGATGTATCCTGTGGGGAAAGACAAGAAAATGACAAGCTTGTTTTTAGGTATGCTGTTAAGACATCTAAACATTTTCAACTAATGATGGGATATCTTACGTGAGGTGTGTTGACAAACATGACTGGGGTGGCTATTGTTTTTGTCGAGTCAACCTCTTCCTCTCCTGGTAACAGATCCTACTTCTCTGCTTATTGGGTAAGAACACATTAAGTTGAAATAATTTTTAAAAATCATATTCCTACCACCAAATTCTGGTACAAATAAGGACATTGATGCAGACAGAAGTAATCAGATCCTTCCTGACTCATTTTTCACTATAGCCAAAAGGAAAGAGTACCTTCTCCCTACTTAATCACTAAAGCAATAAAGTCATCATCACAAAACTGCAGACAGCCATGGCTCTACTGTATGAAAAAAGTCAGAAAATGAAGAAGACTACCATAGAGGTCCCACTGTAAATCACCAAAGTCCCCCAGATTGACATGATTCTGGAAGGTATTCGAGTCTTTGCTGTGCTTCAGTTTCTTTCCAATAATTCCCTTTGCTGTTTACGTCAATTTACAATCTACTTCCGTCACTTGCAATCAAAAGTGCCCTAACTAGCGCCTGGGTGGCGCAGTTGGTTAAGCGTCCCACTTCAGCCAGGTCACGATCTCGCGGTCCGTGAGTTCGAGCCCCGCGTCAGGCTATGGGCTGATGGCTCAGAGCCTGGAGCCTGTTTCCGATTCTGTGTCTCCCTCTCTCTCTGCCCCTCCCCCGTTCATGCTTTGTCTCTCTCTGTCCCAAAAATAAATAAATGTTGAAAAAAAAAAAAAAGTGCCCTAACTAAACTCTAGAGTTTCTTTCATTTCCAAACGGAGGTTAGCTAGGTGATTTCCAAAGACACATTGGCTCCTTGCCTTCAGCTGACTTTGCTCTAAATCATTTCATTGTTTCCAAAATCCAAACCCACACTCACTGCAAATAGTTGGACACTAACCAGCTATCCCAGGAAAGAGGAGGTCTTTACTCTTTAAAATTTATGTAGTCTGGGCCTTTTATTCTTGTGACTTATTCATCTTTATTTAAACACAAAACACTGACAACACAATTGGAATACCTATCGTGTCCCAGATGCTTACATTCAAAGGAGTAGCGTTCATTTTATATTCTGATTAATTTGCTATTTTGTTGATTAAATTCTATGTAAAGTTGAAGACTCTGAAACCAACATTACCCCATATTTTAATTAACTAGAATTTAAATAAAAATTTGAAACTAACTAACTAACTAAAGTTGAAGAAAAAAGAAACAAAAATGGTACAACATACTAGGTGCATTTTATGTTTTATTCTCTTTCATCCACCTTCCTTCTGTGAATATGTGTGTATGTATACATGTATGAATATTTATATGGTAGGTATGGATATAATTTTTACATAAATTTTCTTACTTTAGATTTGCCCTCTTTCACGTTAAGTTTTGTAAATATTTAACCTTTAAACATCTCTCTAGAAATCATTCAACTAAAATTAACTAGACCTATTTAAATCCTTCCAATTTCTTACAAAACCAATTATCTTTAGATTGAAAATATTTTTCTGATTTCTTCTCTTCAGTTACCGATTATTTGATTGTATATATTGAACTTAGGAACAGAATTTTTAAATTGTGGTATCAGTTTAACATTGTCAGCTTTATCACTCATACTTTGATAAAACTGCCCTTTCAGTTTTCACACTTCCAAAATTTCCCTTAATATGCTTTGACTTCATTAGAAGACTTTGTATCATCAACTCTATTTCATGACCACTCTGTCTTAGATACTATCTATATCAACATGTTCTAATTGTCCTCCATAACACTTGTTTCTTTGCCTTGCAGGGACACTGCTGTAATGTCCTACATTGCCTACAATCCATCTCAACTTTCAAATTGTCATGCATGTGGCCTCTACCTATCTATCAATCTCCTATTTATTTATCTGAGTTATATATGGCCTTCATTTGAAAAACACATCGTACTACATAGAAGATACTTTTTTCTCACTGTGAGCACTAAACCACTTTTATAGCATAAACTATATATATATATACACATATATATTCGATGGGATTTGGTTAAAAACAATCAAGTATGAGGAGCACATGGGTGGCTCAGTGGGTTGAGCATCTGATGACTTTGGCTCAGGTCATGATCTCACAGTTCATGGATTCGAGCCCCGTGTTGGGCTTTGCACTGTGAGTGCAGAGCCTGCTTGGGATTTCCTCTCTTTCTCTCTCTCTCTCTCTCACTTTCTCTCTCGGCTCCTCTCCCACTTGCGCTCTCTCAAAATAAATAAATAAACTTAAAAAAACAATCAAGTATGAGATTCAGTCAGTGCATAAGGGGCTAACAGTTAAGTAAAGGAGAATAAAAATAAAGAACAGTAACAGTATACTTAGAGGCATATCTAGCCTAGATCTCTGCCTTTTGAAATAAAAGATAATTTGTAGGCTCCTTACCACCTGCCTAATAACGTCAAACTTTTGAGCAAGGTACTGAGTCACTGACATAAGTTTCCTTTCTAGTTCAATCTTCCACTGAACCCAATGTCAGTGAGACTCCCTAAACATGCTATCTTACCTGTTTATCTTATTAATGTTGTTCCATTTTCCAAAAAAAAATTCACTCGGCCAGAAATATCTGACTTCAGAAATATCTACAAGTTTATCTTTACAGTATTTTGATACTTTCTCTATATTCAAATACGCTTTTCTTGGATTAAAAAATGAGATTGAGGGGTACCTTGGTGGCTCAGTTGCTCAGTCAGTTGTGCATCTGACTCAATTTCTGCTCAGGTCATGAACCCAGGGTCATGGGATTAAGCTCTTCATCAGGCTCCACAGTGAGTGTGCTTAAGATTATCTCTCTGTCCTTCTGCCCCTCTCCCCAACATGTGCATGCTCTCGCTCTCTCTCTCTCTCTCTCTCTCTAAAACAACAACAACAACAACAACAGCAACAAAACAAATGATATTGAAATGGAGAGTAAGCAAGAGAAGTGAAATTTTAACGCTAATAACTGAATTAGAAACATTCTGCCTTATAGTACAAGTTGACACATAAGCTTTATCTCATATCATAGGGTCTATTCATTATTTATCTCTTTTTTCCAAAGAGATTTAAGATAACTTACAAAATAAATGACTTTTATTTTATCTTATTTTGAGTTCTTTTGTTTACTAAATAGATGGGGGCACTTCAGGGGATGTACAGAGATGAAAGGACAAGTTTTATCCCTCCTTTTCCATTGATATTATCTAGAATACTCACATGGGAGAAGATCTATGACAAGGATTGTCACAGATGAGGAAGGACACTATCTATATGACCCAAATAACCCTAAGAAATTCTTTTAAATCCAGTACATGTGGGTCTAGTTAAAATGTGATTATCAAGGACATTTAAGACCTCTCCTTGCTAAAATTTATATGGTTCATTAGACAGAAAAGGCTGCCTTGAGGAAACGAAAATAAATCTGTTGATCAGGAGGAGTAAGGACTGGGGACACAGTGGGCCTGACTATTCTGTCTGAATTTTCTGCTCCTTAAATAAGCTCTTACAAAACCAGCACTAACACAGACCTGTGTTCACACAGCAGCTATCTACATCCTAAAACCTGCAAACGGATACCTCTATCTTGTTGTAATGTATACAGGTAGGGCTTAGAAGTGAGAGGGGGCACTGAGGCAGAAGGAGACCACACTATTTAGGTAACTATTTTTGGCTGATATTGTATCAGTAGCATGTCAAAGATTTTGTTCAATACCTATCCCTTGGTTACCCAAAGAGAAAGCAGTGTTGTGAAGAGCAAAACCAGAAAGGTTCCTGTGAAAAAGCCACTTATTGGGTCTGTTTTGGTGGAACAGGCCAAATATAATTATGGGTAGAACTTAGGACATACAGTAGGCTTATCATTATCATCATCAATGGGACAAAACAGAAGGGACACACTGAAGAGCCCGGTTGCTAATGTTCACTTTTGCGCTGCTTGGTGGTTGTAGGTTGGCTTCCAAGGCAGCAGATTTAGTCATGCTAATTCTCATCATGCAGATTCATGCCAAGATCAAGTGAAAATATTTCCATTGACCATAAGGGTAATAAAGGAAGCTGCTCACACTTTATCCGTAGGCACATATTAGGACTGTGTATATTTCTACTTTAATAAAAGTGAGTAAACAAAAACAGGAAAGAATGTGGTGTCTATAAAAAAAAATCTGCAAAATAAGTGAAGGTAAATATGGCATTCAGGTTACAGTAGGGAAATACTTCCTAAAAATACCTAGTATAGGAAGGAGAAGAACATTTGGTATTAAAAATTTTGCTTTCTGTAAAAAATATCAAGGAAACATAGCCTGATGAAATAAGGCCAAGTTGAGAGGATAAGGAAATGGAGTTGAACTGCACACTTGTTTCCTCTGCAGCCATCTGTTCTTTACAGCTACAAGTCCATTTGTCTCCATGTTTCTTCATTCTCACCTCCACTCAGCCATTTCCTTTTCATTCTATCCTTGAGTAGAGGAAAGTGGAAGAGGCTTCAGGCCTAGCTTTACCAAAACAATCTTATGTCCACATTATAGATATTGATTTGGGTAGGCTCAGGGCTGGCATCATAGGGGGCAACCTATATGGTTCCATAGGATCCCTGTATTCAGAAGGGACCTACACTTGGTTTAATGCTCTGCTGTTGCCATCTTGAAATTCTTTTGTTTTAATTTTTTAATGTTTTATTTATTTTTAAGAGAGAAAGCAAGTGTGACTGGGGGAGGGGCACAGAGAGAGGGAGACACAGAACCTGAAGCAGGCTCCAGGCTCTGACCTCTCAGCACAGAGCCCCATGCAGGGCTCAAACTCATGAACCATGAGATCCTGACCTGAGCCATCTAGGCACCCCAGCCATCTTGAAGTTCTTAATTCTACATTGGAACTTGGGTTTTGCAAGTCAAGTCAATTAGACAAGGAAGCATGTGCACAAGCAGAGGAGGTACCTGCTCTCAGTGTGTCTGCCACTAGTCACATTTAGCATTTGCTTTGTTTCATGAGCTAAGCACAGAATGCCAGTGGCTCCATGGTGTGTGGGAGTTCAGCAAAGTTTCAAAATTTGTACAAGGTGTTTTCTATCTATGACTGAGGAGAGCACTAACAGCCTCTGGAGGCCACAATTTCCATTTAAACCAGACTTTGCTTCAAACAGAAAGAAGTCAGTAGAGTTCTAAATGGTTAAGGAACCCATCGTCTCTTTTCTCACTCGGAACTTTTCCTATTAGCTAACCACTTACATTGAAAATGATGATACAGAAAAAAAAATTAGAAAAAATAGAACAACCTTTTCAGTCCTTTCCTTCCTTATGAATACACTGAAGATAGAGTGTTGGTTGAGTGTCCGTAGAGCAAGGGAAAGAAAAGAGAGAGACAAACCAAGAAACAGACAGTTAACTCTAGAGAACAAACTGATGGTCCCCAGAGGGGAGGTGGGTAGAGGTGGGGATGGGTAGAATAGGTGATGGGGATTAAGGAGGGCACTTGTGATGAGCACTGGGTGACGTATGGAATTGCTGAATCACGGTATTGTACACCTGAAACTAACATTAACACCGTTAGTTAACTATACTGGAGCTAAAATAAAACAGATTTTAAAAATTTTTTAAAAGAACTAAAATAAAAACATAAATTGGTTTTGTGCAGGTTTTGACAGTAATGGTAAGAATAACATATATATGCAAGTACTACCTGAGGGTTATACAGCTTTGGTGACTCTGCATATGTGTTAAATGCCGTTCTATTTGCATTTAAGACTGGCATTGTACAATATACAGGTAAATGGTAAAACTGCTTGCTAATAATTTAAAATTTTTATCTTTACTTAGAATCATATACAACAGCAAATATAAAACACCATGACAAATCAAATAAGGGACCATAGAAAAAACGAAAAAGATTTATATTTTACCACACTTAATAGCATTTTTTATACTGATTTTTAAACTCTTCATTTGCATTTTGCATCGAGCCCCACAAATTACACATCCAGCATTGGGTAGGGAAGCATGTAATCCAATTTGGGCCAAGAAGATCATACATAAAGTTTGCTGAGAGCCTCTAGAAAGAGAAAAAATGTTTCTTTACCTTCTGAGTGTTTCTAGAAGAGACCCAACTTCTCTTTTCCTGGATATGTAGCTGCAGAAATACTGGGAAGTACTGAGACCTTAATTAGGAGTCATCTTTGGATGAAGGTGATGCTATTGGAGGACAGGAAAGAAATAAGGCTCTTGAGGCTTTCACTAAATACCTGTTGAATGGAAGACTACATGCAGTCAATAGATTTTAAAAAGTTTGGGTAGGGTTTTTAATTTTTATTTTTAAGTTTATTTATTTATTTTGAAAGAGGGAGAGAGAGAAAGAGTGAGTGTGTTCATGGGCAAGCAGGGGAGGGGCAAAGAGAGAAGGAGACACAGAATCTGAAGCAGGCTCCAGGCTCTGAGTTGTCAGCACAGAGCCTGATGTGGGGCTCGAACCCACCAACCGTGAGGTCATGACCTGAGCTAAAATCGAGTCAGATGCTGAACTGACTCACCCACCCAAGTGCCCCTGAGTAGGGTTTTTAAAAATATAATTTGTTAACTGCTACTTATATAAGACTTAGATGAAAAGACAGCTAGATATAAGTCAGAGATAATTTAAAAATAGAGCTAGGAAAATATTGGAAAATATTGTGCAGAAGATAAAATGCACAAAATCAGAAACTGCATTAAAATAATAAAAAGAAAAATCTACAAGCTGGATAAGGCAAATCAATAATGTGAACAAACTTGAAGTACTATTGCAGATTCAGAAAATGGCACAAGTTTAAAACAATGACAGAGAAGAAGGTTGATATAGAGGGTAGGTAACAGTTATCCAACACATTTCTGATGCTTTTTCTTAAAAGGAGACCAGAACACATAGACTCTAACAATAACTGAAAATATTCCAAGTGCAAGAAAGATCCAAATCATTTCAAAAGAATTAATCAAGTCATAACCAGAATCAGTAAAAATAGATTAGTGTTTGAAATAACCTGGTGATATTTTATGTCTCAAGAATAAAGAAAGAATGTATAAGCATCAAATAAGAGAAAAAACAGATTATCCAGCTACTTAGACTTCCCTCTCCAATAGTAAATGTCAGAAAACAGTAGAGCAATATAAAAATAGTTTTGAGGAAAAGAGTTATGGTTCAAGATTCCTAAACCCGGCCAAGTTGTGATTAGTATGTGAAGTCAACACAAACATACACTACCATATATAAGACTCAGAAAGCTTTCTATCCATAGACTTCCTAAAAATATTTTTCAAAAATGCAATTCAGCCAAACTAACGATGAATCAATATAACCAGTATCCCCAAGTCCTGTATATTTTAAACTTTAAGATTACCCTTCCTATTAATACTCAACTAAATATTTTTGGAGACTCGATCCAAAGAGCATGGAGGGAAGATAATGTTTTCCCAAATATTTCTTGGGATCCAAAGGATCTGTTTTATTACATTACTCCCTTTGAACAGTAGCTCTTGCCATCTCTTTACCATATCTTCATGGTATCCCAGAAGTCGACAACCTGATTTATTTCAAAATATAAATATAATTGTTTTATTTCCCAAGCTTTTGCCAACACAAGATTATTACTCAAATAAAATGACTAATAAAATTTACTAAGGATTTTAGTAAGGGCTTAGTAAAATTTACTGAGGGTTTCATAAAAGAATGATAGCACCAAAGAGAAACCCTATACTCCATGTAGATATCTGTTCCTAAATTCCACTGTCCAATCCCCACAAGATCTGTGTCCCAGGCTCAACTCTTTGTCAGTGAGAATCTTCTCATCACAGATAGAGGCCTAAAGTATATTCTCACTCTGCAAGCTGTAAGTCTCAGCCCCTCTCTCACTTTATATTTCAATCTAGGAAACCAAAATATCAGTTAACAGTAATTTCAGTACCTAAGGAAGTCTACTCCTTACCATTTATTATCCATTCATTCAATCATAAAACAGTTTTTATTTTTATTGTTCAAACTTGGTAATTCAGTAATAGTATTTTACTTCCCACCGCCCTCTTTTGGCCTAGCTAATGACTCATTATTTTCCCCCCAAACAGTAAAAGTGCTCTTACCAAGTAGGTATATTTGTATTTAGACCTTTAAAAAAATCACACACGCACGTGCGCGCACACACACACACACCCCACACAGGTTCCTAATTAGATTTTCTTTACTGAGCTCAAAGTTACCTATTGAATTCTTTGCTGTGGCTCATATTCAAAACACCTCCGCCTTTACAGTCTTCCAAGATAGTACATAAGTTTAAAAAATAAACCCAAACCTATTTGGAATTCTACTCTCCTTTGGCTACGTGATCCAAAAAAGATATCTCTTCCCTCCCTTCATAAACTCTTCTTTTTCATCCATTATAAAGAATTCAAGAAAATTTATAGCATTTCAACTATTTTTGTCATTATAAATAATGCTGGGACACAGAAATCATCTTATTCTTGCCATTGATAATTACTGATTTGTTTGTAGTTGTAGAACAATTAGGAAAAAAGATGTATATTTTTCAGTAGAGGAAAACAAAAGAAGAGTGATCCTTATTAGCAAATACAGAACATCAAGAAACCATTATAAATAAAGGCCACCAGATAAGATGACTAATAGAAAACACATCAGCTATAACAAAAGACCTCATATAGGGTAAAAACTAAAATCCAATTGTGGCCTGTGTCCATTATACTAATATTTGGTAATAGAAAAAAAATGAAGAAAAACAAGTAGGAGAATGATGACTTAAACTACAATGCATCCACATTAGGAAATATGTAGCAGCTAGAAAGAATTTGGTTACGTTATATATTCTATGTGAATGCTCCCAAAGACATAGTAAATTAAAAATCAAAATATAAGGGCACCTGGGTGGCTCAGTAGGTTAACCATCTGACCTTGGCCCAGGTCATGATCTCCCGGTTCGTGAGTTTGAGCCCCACATTGGACTCTGTGCTGATAGCTCAGAGCCTGGAGCCTGCTTCAGAGTCTGTGTCTCCCTCTCTCTCTGTCCCTCCCCTGCTCACACTCTGTCTCTTTCTCTCAAAAATAAACATTAAAAAAAATCAAAATATAATATCTAAGGCATAATATCATTTATTTAAAATAAAACTGTATATTTCATATATACAAACATATGTAGGTAAATATATAGAGAGTTCTGAGACAATATATCCCATTCAGATAGATGACAAATGTTATGTTCAAAGAGAGGACTAAGTGGGATTCAAGGGGCCTTTCACTGGATGTGCATTGTTGCTATTTTTTTTACAGTGAGAATTTATCTACCTCTTCTATTTAAACTTATAAATACATATAAAATTTTTTTTTTAATTTTTTTTTTTTTCAACGTTTTTATTCATTTTTGGGACAGAGAGAGACAGAGCATGAACGGGGGAGGGGCAGAGAGAGAGGGAGACACAGAATCGGAAACAGGCTCCAGGCTCTGAGCCAACAGCCCAGAGCCCGACGCGGGGCTCGAACTCACGGACCGCGAGATCGTGACCTGGCTGAAGTCGGACGCTTAACCGACTGCGCCACCCAGGCGCCCCCATATAAAATTTTAAGTAGGAACAACAATGCCTATTACTGCTTGAATTAGAAGACTGTTTATTTAAAAATGTTATTTTTCTTCAAAATTAATTTCTAAATTAATGCAATCCATTCTGAGCAGTAACAAGATTTTTCATTTTACATCTACATTGTTTCTTTTTTTCTTTCTTCACAGTTAAAAACATCTGTAAATTATTCTCATTGACCCTTGACTCTGGAGAGAAGACTCCGTGATGAATTCTCTAACATGGAGCTTCAAGCTTAATATTACCCTAATAGGAAATCTTCCTTTGATGCTCAAACAATAGTTTCCCTTGTGGCAAACGGAGGAGGTGGCTTTTTCTCAAACTATCTATTATTCGAGATGGAACTTTGTCCTCAGGTGTGCATCTTTATCTTTAGGGTACAAATTCTGTGCCTTTCACCAGTAGGTGGTTTGTTTTGTTTTTAATTCTGGCTGTATTGTTCGCAACAATTCAAGGGGTGTATTTTCTCTTCCCACATCAATTTTTTATCTCTATTTTCATTTAGAGGCAAAGGAATATATTTCATCCCCTCAGTAATTTTCTGGTTATAAAGCAATAAAGTGTACTTCTCTCACTCAGTACTTGTAAGAAATACAGGCAACATAGCTGAATCAAAAGAGATTTGGCAAAACAAGCAGTAGCTCTTACCTTTCTATTACATAAGTAGGATGACCATTTGATTGGTGAACTGGAGAAAACTTAGCATCTACCTAATCACCATATCCAGGGAATGTTAAGAAGCAGGTTAAGAAGCAGACATGGGTTCAAGTCGAAGATGGCTGATGTGGGAAGTCTCTGAACTCATCTCCTCCCAGGAACACAACTACAGCTCCATTAGGAACACCTTCCTCTAAAAATGAAACGAAACGAAACAAAACAAAACAAAGCGCTACCCAAACTTAAAAACTAGCAGAGTGACTCCTTCACTCAGAAGCAAATGTGAAGAAAACCGCGTTTGAAGCAGATAGGAAAGGCTGAGAAACAACCTTACCATAATTTCCTCCACCCTGCCCTGTGGTCTTTAAGACCTGCACCTGAGACGCAGCCCCCAAACTGTCTGGCTTTGAAGACCAACAGGGCTGGTGCCCCAGAGACCTGTGGTCTGTGGTGAACTGAGGGGCGGCTCTTAAAGGGCCCACGCGCCCAGACTCAGAGGCCCCAGGGCTCAGCGCAAAGCAACTTTTTTGAAAAGCATTCAGACTTTATGTGAAATCGGCTCATTTGCTGACTTTAAAGCATCAGACTGAGGGGCAGGGGATACTCTCTGAGGAAGGAGGCTGGTGGGCGCCGGCTTTGCCCTCCCAATCTGCCTTGCTGAAGCTAACGGGCACCAACTTTTTTCCCCTTTTCTCTTTCCTGGCAGGTGCTATCTTTGCACTCCCCATCTGCCTCCCTCCAGCGAGAGAGCACTCTCCCTCTCCACCTACAGCTTGTGAGTGTCTCCCAGACAGGAGCCTATATACTGGTGTGGAGCCCCAATTGTGTGACTGCTGCCCAAGGCATGCCTCCAGATTTCCTGGTTCTGGTGGCCATTGGGGCTTACACTTGTGGTCCCACAGGACTGTATGTATTTGCATGTTTTATTTAAATAAATTTTAATTCAAGTATAATTAACATATAGTGTTCTATTAGTTTCAGGTGTACAATATAACAATCCAACAATTCTTTACATTTCTTTGTGCTCATCAAGGTAAGTGTACTCTTAATCGTATTTGCATTCCTTAAAAGCTGCTGCCTGAGACTCTGACTTCCAATGGCCTGAATCTAGATACTGAGATCCTCCCCTTTGAGACACTGACTAGTCTTGGCACATCCTCAACTGCTGGGAACAATTAAAGATAAAATAGGCTGCTTTGACAATTACAAAGGCTTGAAAGACAACCAAGAGCTAGGACAGGGTTGAACCCTAAGATTCATGTCTTATACAAGGCCACTCTAAGACGGGGAGAAATGGCTGTTTCATTTGAAGAATAAAAAACAACACAGAGAGTCAAACAAAATGAAGGAACAGGAGAGAATGTTCCAAAGAAAAGAACAAGATAAAACCTGAGTAAAAACAAACAAACAAACAAAGTTAATGAAACAGATAAGTGATTTACCTGTCAAAGAGATTCTCTCATCCTCTTGCAGCCAAATGTTGGTTGGAATTTAGTCATCTGAAAGACTAAACTGGTCTAGAAGTTTACAATGGCCAATGATTTGATGGTTAATGCTGGCTAGTGGCTGCAGGGCCAGCTGGACTGTCAACAGGAGCATCTACATGGCCTTCTCCAGTATGGCAGTCTCAAAGTAACTGGGATTCAGGGGTCCAAGCACAATTGTTCTAGCAAACAAGGTGAAAGCTGCTTCACCTTTTCTGACCTAGTCTTGGAAGTCATGCAACATCACTCTGGGCTGTAATCTTGTAGTTTATGTCTTGTAGTTTGTAATCTTGTAATTGTTATATCTAGATTCAGTGAAAGGAGGTATAGATTTCACCTCTCCATGGGAAAAGTGTGAAGGTTACAATGTAGGAGAAATATGTGTCATAGGAGATACTATCTTCTTTGGAAAATATGATCTACAAAAGGCCATCATTTGGCTCTAAAAAGTCACATATTTCCCACATGTCATATGTGAATGAAGACTATTTTACTTCTTACTTTACCATCTGGATGTCTTTTATTTCTCTTCCTAGGTTAATTGCCCTAGCTAGAGTCAAGAGTACAATGTTGCACAGCAGTGATGAGAGCAATATCCTTGTCTTGTTCCTGATCTAAGGGGGAAATGTAGTCATTCTTTCACCATTAAGTATGATGTTTGTTAGACATACGTTAACAGGTGGAAAAAATTTCTTCCTATTTCTAGATTGCTGAGAGATTTTATTGTTGTGGCTCTTAATCAGTAATGGATGAGAGATTTTTGCCACTTTTTTTTCTGCTTCTTTTTTTTTTTTTATTTTTTTTTCAACGTTTATTTAATTTTGGGACAGAGAGAGACAGAGCATGAATGGGGGAGGGGCAGAGAGAGAGGGAGACACAGAATCGGAAACAGACTCCAGGCTCTGAGCCATCAGCCCAGAGCCTGACGTGGGACTCGAACTCACGGACCGCGAGATCGTGACCTGGCTGAAGTTGGACGCTTAACCGACTGCGCCACCCAGGCGCCCCTTTTCTGCTTCTTTTAAGATTATCATATGATTTTCCTTTTCTAATGTTACTATAGTAAATTAATTGATTTTTAAATCAGTTATACCAACCTGATTTTCCTGAGATAAATCCCACCAGGTGTATTTTTGGATTCCATTTGCTAAGATTTTATAAAGAGTTTGTTATGTCCATATTCATGAAGAATATTAGAATGTAGTCTTCTTTCTTGTAATATATTTTTTTCCGTTTTTCTAATAAGTCTAATGCTCCCAGCCGAATGTGTTGGATAGTATTTATTCCTTCTCAATTTTTTGGAAGAATTTGTGTAGAATTGCTTTTATTTCTTCCTTGGTAGAATTAAAAAGTAAAGCCATTGGGACTTGGTTATTTACTTATTTATTTATTTATTATTTATTCATTTATTAGAAGGGTTTGTCTACAAATTTGATTTTTAAAAATAGATATAAGTCTTTTGGAGCTCTCTCTTGAATGAACTTTGGTAGTGTGCCTTTAAAGCAATTTATCAATTTCACACAACTTTTAAAATTTATTGGCATAAAGTTGTTCATATTTTATTATTCTTTTAATATGTGTAGTGGTAGCTGCCAACTTTTCTTATTCCTGACAATTGCTAATTTCCATTTTCTTTTTTTGTCATTGGCTAATTTTTTTCCTGGAGTTTCAAGGCTTAGGGTTTTACTGACCATCTCAAAAAGCAGCTTTTGATTTCATGTGTTTTTCTTTATGTCTTTTCTATTTTCTGTTTCATTCACTTCATCTCTTTGTTTTCTTATTTTCTTTCATTTGCTTGTTTGGAGTTTAATTTGGTCTTCTTTTTCTAGTTTCAAAAGGTGGGGTTGTCATTGTTTTTAGCCCATCGTTCTCTCCTTCTGAAAATTATTTTACCTGCATCCCAATTTTGACAGGCTCTTTTCGTTTTCATTTAATTCCATTTCATAATTTTTCCTTGATCAGTGGATTACTTCGAAGTGTTTTGTTTGCGAATATTGAGGATTGTCCAGATATCTTTTTTGTATTGATTTTTAATTTCATAACAATGTGGCCACAGAGCACACTTTGCATGATCGGACTCCTCTTAAATGTTAATGAAACTGATTTTATGGCCCAGCATATGAACTTAATAAATGTTCCACATGTGCCTGAAAAAATTCTTGTGTTGTTGAGTGTATTGTTCTGTACATGCCAGTTAGTTCTGGTTGGTTGATAGCATTTTTCTGGTTGGTTGATCAAGCCTTCTTTACACTTGTTGATTCCTTTCTACTTATATCAATTATTGAGAGAGACTTGTTAAGTTTATGACCATAATTGTGGATTTGTCTATTTCTGTTTCCAAGTCCATTAGTTTTGGCTTCATGCATTTTGAAGCTCAGTTATTAGATATATACACCAAGGATTGTTATATTGTCTAAATGAATCAATCACTTTATCATTATTACTCTCTTTATCCTTGTTCATATCCATGTTCTGACATCTACCTTGGCTGATGTTAATACAGCCACTTCAGGTTTCCTTTGTTTAGTGGTATCATAGTACATATATTTCCACCCCTTTATTTTTGGTCAATGTGTGTCTTCATATCTAAAGTGAATTGTAGATTCCCAGGAAACCCATAAATAATTTTTTAGGGGAGTGGGTGGACAGCCAAATGATATGTGTGGAGTGCTTCTCAACTTTTTAAACTCATGGTAAATTAAAGGGAAAATGGTTGTTTTATTGATTCCTTCTTCCTCTGGAGCAGTGGGGGATTGAAAACTAGACATACTGTAACCAAGAAAAGGAATACTGGTTAAAAACTCTTAAAGAGAGAAACGGTGTGATTTCCATCCTAAATTATGAAAAGCCTGTAGATCCCATTTGCTGAATCAAAGAAATGTGGAGGCAACGTTGTTGAGGAGAGGTAAGAGAAACTGCAGTCTTTTGTTTTCACCCCCGCAAGTGTCAGGAGCAGTGGTTGTTTCTGCTGTTGTTGTTTTCTATTCAGGACTAGAGAATAAATATTTTAGACGCTGCAGGCCTTGCAGTCTCTGTAGCAGCTACTCAACTCTGTCACTGTAATGCAAAAGCATCCACAAATGACACCTAAGGGAATGAACACGGCTGTGTTCCAATAAAACTTTATGTATGGACCCTGTAATTCAAATTTTGATATAATTTTCACATGTCAGAAAATACTAGTCTTGTTTTCATTTTTTCAACCTTTTAAAATATAGAACTCATTCATACTACTGTTGAGTCAAATTTGCCTGTAGGCCATAGTTTGCAGACTCCTGCACTAGAATGGCAAGTCAATAGCTTCATATCATGATAAGGAATGACCGTATCCAGAGGACTAGAGGTAGAGTCAGAATCAAAGAGATAGGAAGATTATGAAAACATAGCTGTGAAGAGAGGGAGATGGCATGGAAAGGAAGGGAGCCAAAGGGAAAGAATTCTTTGCAAATATATAGTTTTCCCTATAAAAGAGTGACTCAGAGTATCATAGAGATTTCCATGGCATTATACTATTCTTGCTTCCCAGAAGTCTCAAACTCTATCTCATGCAATTGAGGGATCTGCTAGACTACCATTTGTGATTCGAAGACCAAATATTGTAGTTGGCTTCACATTTCCTTTCTTTCAGCAACCTCTTAGGTACAAAAATCAACTAGATACAGCTGTAAAAGCTATGATTCTTAGCTCTCAGCAGATGGCAAATATCATTCTTCCTTTTCCCAGAGGACCTAGACATTTAACATCATATTTTAAAAAACTTTGGGATTCCTGGATGCCTCAGTCAGTTGGGTGTCTGACTTTTGATTTCTGCTCAGGTCAGGTCATGATCTCACAGTCATGAGATCAAGCCCCATGTTGGACCTGGTTGGGATTCTTTCCCTCTCTTTCTCTCTCTCTCTGTCTTTCTCTCTCTCTCTCTCTCCCTCTTTCTGTCTGTCTCTTTCTCTCTCTCTGTCTCTCTCTCAGAAACTTTTAAGTCAGAGACTAAAGCAGAATTCTCTTTTAAATATCAAACATTTCTTTCTATCTAACCCCTCAATTCCCATACTCTCTTCTTTCCCTTACTATTATTCTGCCTTAAGGGGAGAAAAGAAGAAAAAACAAGTTGAAGAAAACAGATTTGGAGTGTTGTAGCTGGCAGGTGGCAGAGAGCAGAAATAGAGACCCAAATTACAGATCCTTCTCTATCTTTGCCCTCCACCCATGCCCCCAATTTTCTCATAATAAAATCTAGTACATAGAAATAAAGATGGGTCACTTTGGCCTTAGGTTTGATGGTACAATATATTCAGGTTTTTCAAATTTACAACTAAACTCATGGCCCTAGAGATTTTTAAAAATTATTAAATCAATTTTTTAGAAATACTGTAAAATTATTTAAATTTCTGTGTGTGCAATGTGATATTTCTGGTTCTCTTTCACACTTAAAGCTCTCATTGAGAATAAAACAGTTTTCTGCATTAAACTGTAACATGATTTGGCATTTATACATCCTGTAGGAGAGAGTGAAACACTACCTGCTTTAAATTGTGATTTCTAGGAGGGTTTCTGGATATAGTAAAGCCTCAGATACCAGAAAAAATAAAATAAAGATTTTGAAATTGCCTTGCCAAGGCTAAGATTCATCTGTCTATTTTTACTCAACACCAAATAAAGGTACCATTTCTAATCCAAGAACTTCACTCTGCCGTCTTCTAGCACATTGACATTTTCCACAGGCGTTTCTTGTTTTACTTAATGTATTTTTTCTAGTTTTTCTTAATATGATATCTGAGAATTTTTGTTGCTAAGTATTGATTCAAAAATTTTAAATTATGGTTAAACTGTGGCTATTCGACACAGTGTCAAAGGTGATTTACTATTTTCAAAGCTTTATTGTCCTTGACTTTGACTAAAATAATATCCAAATAAAATTTCAAGAATGATTCAGAGAATTTTAAGCTATACAATGAAGCAAGGCTCTGAATGCAATATTAAAGAGAACTCTGCAGCCACACTGCAAAAGATTTCCATTGCCTTCCATATGTAGCTGGAAAAAGAATAGTTTTGATCAAAAGATTTAATTTTTCTATAGCTAAAACATGCTGAAGGATAGTATGATTTCTCTGAGTGCGAAGTTTATTTAATTACTTGGAAGTATTTTGTACATTACAATTCAATCCAAATTAAAGTAATCCATCCCATTGTGTTTTCAACCAGATGAGGTCAAATTCTGTCTTTCATAACTATTTTGTATTCATAGATTATTACTTTCTTAAAATTTTTTAATGTTTATTTATTTTTGAAAGAGAGAGACAGAGAGACAGAGCATGAGCAGAAGAGGGGCAGAGATAGAGAGGCAGACAGAATCCAAAGCAGGCTCCAAGTTCCAAGCTGTCAGCCCAGAGCCAGATGCAGGGCTCGAACCCATGAACCACTAGGTCATGACCTGGGGTGAAGTCGGATGCTTAACCGACTGAGCCACCCAGGTGTCCCTCATAGGTTATTACTTTGGTTATAAAGGTTACTTACTTGGTTTCAAAACAGAAAACATGGTTACATGTACATGATTACTATGAAAAGAAGATTTTTAAATATTTGATTTCACAAATTCATGAGAAGGCAAAATTTTCATTTTGTTTGGTTTTCTGATTGCTTCACTTAAATTTTCCCCAATAAGGCCAAAAATACTTTCTGATATTATAATAAATGCCATTTATAATATTTCAATAATATCTGTGGCATAATCTTTACTTTGCCCTACATCTTTTTTCATGAAACATAAGCAAGAGAAATTCTCACTTTCTGTGTAACATATACTTTACCCAGTGAAACACTCAACTGAAGGATGCTGCTGAAGCCAATAGCTCTGAAAGTTTAGGAGAAAATGATTAGAAACTGATATGAGCAAAACTAACAATATCAGGGCAATAAATTAGGATAAAATAACCAGATTTATCCATGCTTATTCTGCAGAACATAATCTCCTAACATTTACAAAAACACCCAAGCTCTATTCTTGGATTAAGTGACATCTCTGCATTTTACCACTTGTTTAGAATGGGCTGTTGGTTATATCATTTTCCCAGTATGATTAGACTCAAAACCCCAAATCCAGTTTCAATAACAGCCCTGTTATTCCTGTATATCCCATAATCCTAAAAGGAGACATAGAGGTAAAGGTTACAAAAGTGTTTTCTCTGCCACACCATGAAATCTGTCCTACTTGCAAGTGACAAGGCTCCTGTAGGACCCTTTCTTGCCATCAAGAATCCAAATTAGCAACAGCTTGCAGTGATAATCAGTTCATTTCAGTGTACTCAAAATGGGCTCATTATTATTAATTTTTGCCAACTCCCAAGCAATTCATGAACCATTTTTAGATTTTCAAAAAGCAGTTCATGAATCAGACAAAAAAAAATTTAAAAGGAACCCATCCCACAATGAGATGATGACTCAGAGTCCTTTGCTGTAGCTGTGTCAACTGCCGAGCATCTGAAATCTGATGAGGATGGGGCTGATGGAGAAAAGGCCATGATGAGCATGAAACAATGTGTTGAATTTACATGTTAAAACTTCTTGTTGGTTTTGGCAATTTTTGCTGAGGATTATTGAGAAATCCATAACATCTGGATGTGGGGGAGAAGCTCCACTAAAATGATGAAGTTTATATTGGTCGACAAGACTATAAATGGAAAAGAAAGTAGTTTCTTAACACAGCTGTTTCCAATTTTGTTAACATTTTAGGCCAAATTCATTTGAAAAAAAAGAACATAAAACTCTAATGTTCAAGATATACTTTACAAGTCTGATTTAATGTACACATGCTGAAGACATTCTTGACTCAAACTAATATACCCAGAGAATGGACAAATGAACCAGTGATCTAAGTCTAGGCTCCAAACCTGTCTTTGAAATGGACACTAGCAAGACATTTTGCCAATAAATTTGGATTTCAAAGTGAAATAATCCCTTTAGGTTAATTCGTTTTTAAGTGAAATAAAACCATCAGATTCCTGGCACTGCCTTATGTTTCAATACATATCATATCTCTTAGGTCCTAAAATAATTGAATGGACAGATCATTGATCGAATCTCAAATGAACTAGATAGTCTCCATTTTTCCCACCAACTGGGTGACTTCTTATTCATCACTTACTCTTTCTGCACTTTATTTTCCCCCTGTGTATGATGAAAATTATGTAAAAAGAGAAATAAAATATATGCAAACATATTTTCTTGTTTTCTTGAAAGTAACACCGCATAAAGCAAATACAAATACACACACACACACACACACACACACACACACGTACACGTTCCTACACATGCAGCTATATCTATTTATTTAAATCACTCTCTCCTTGGTTTCCAAATTTTCATTTTCCTATTATTAGTTTTTTGACATCTCTTTTCTCATATTTTAGCAGAAAAACTATGGCAAACATTAAAAACTTCTCTATTCCTTTCTCTCTTTGTCTCTTATTTCCTTCTTTTCCTTTCCTTTCACATTTCCTCCATTGTGGCCTTCAAACAGCTTTCTGTTTTCTTACACAAAGAACAAAGGCAAAATAGAAAGCTTAGAGATAAATATGCTTTCCTATGATTTTCATTTATGAACCCCTGAAGTCATTATGCAGTTGAATAAAGTGGGAGCAGCATCTTTGAAAAATGTTCTATTAGCTTGTTGATGCTTTTTGGCTAGAGATGACTCTTAAATATTGATGACAATTATAATCTACTTCCTATGCTTTTTTTTTCAGAATTCAAGATTTGGTAGAGGCATGAACATACCAATATCAGATAGATTTGTTAATTCTCCTTGACATAAGTAAAGTCTGGGATAGCAAGATGTTTTAAAGATCATCAACAATATGATCAATACAGATTGCCAAAATCAATTCTGGAGTCTGACTCTGCCTGCTGTGAGCAGTTGTCACAATGTTCTTTGAGAAAATTGGCAAGAAATGATAAGGATTCTGTCAACAGACACCCATCAATAGAAAATAATCCCCCTCAAGAAATATTGCACTCTTTTTTGCCTTTTCCTTGCAAATAGGTTATAAATAAGGAGAGTCTGGTTGAACCTTGCAATTAACCGAGTTGATATAAAAGATCTTATGTAAGATCTTTGTTATAAATAGATTAAAATGTTAACTGGGATAATATCTTTCTCAACTTATAGAGTATTTAAGGACTCAGAAGCAATACCTACTAAATGAAATGTATATGATGTCTCTATAAGGAATTTTTGATTCAGTAAGATCCTTTCCATAGGTATAAAGTTTGACACTTTGGGTAGTGTGTTGATTGACTTTGGTGAGGATCATTTTGTTTTTTTCTAAATTTCATAAGTTTACCACAATTAAAAGCAGCAGGATATTTGGCTAACTATAGCACCTCTGCTTTCACATTTTTCCTGAATTTTTTTCAGTTGAGACCTAAGGATCTTGAGATTTTATGAGTGTCTTTACGATGTCTGTGAATTTCTTAAATTGAATAAAAATTTTTGGTGTGTGTATATATTTGTATTGTTTAGGGGCGCCTGGGTGGCTCAGTCGGTTGGGTGTCCAACTTCGGCTCAGGTCATGATCTCGTGGTCTGTGGGTTCAAGTCCCGCGTTTGGCTCTCTGCTGACAGCTCAGAGCCTGGAGCCTGCTTCCGATTCTGTGTCTCCCTTTCTCTGGCCCTCCCCGCTCACACTTTGTCTCACTCTCTCTCTCAAAAATAAATAAACATTAAAAAAATTTATATTTATATTGTTTATAGTAACAGAAATCCTAACAACTGGCTGGCATACCAAGTCATCTATGAAATTTTTTGAAGGAATGAAGGAAGAAAAGAAGGACAGAAAAAATTTATCTAGAGCAAAATGATTTTTTAAAACTTGAATAACTTAACCCTATCTCGGTATTTATTTTATAAAGTAAATGCTTATGGAGTGCCTATTATGTGCCATCGTTAAAAAATAACAATAACAAAAAGATCCACACTTAAAGAGGTTATATTTAAGTGACAGGAGAAAGACAATAAATTATGTCAAGTTCTACATGATGCAAGTCTAATGTAATACTCTCCAATAACAATTATGATATTAGGGAATGTTAGAAAATTGTTATAAACACAAAGAGGCTTTCTTTTTAGTGTAACTAATATCCTCTAACACTTACACAACATTAGAAACAATGCCCTATTTTAAAGATTTGTCCCTTCTCCTGGGCACTACCATATTTGAGCCAGATAATTCTGTTGTGAGGAGTTGTCCTACATATTTGTTTAGCAGCAATCCTTGCCTGCACCCACTAGATGCCAGTAGCGTCCCCCCACCCCAGTTGTTATAACTAAAAATTTCTCTAGAAATTGCCAGATGTCCCCTTGGGGGCAAAAATCACTCCTGTTGAGAAACAGTACTCTGAAGGATGCATCTATCAGTAGCTCAGGCCAATGGCAAGGTATGTAGTGATAAATGCAATGTTTTCATTCTCATGGAGAACTTCACATGTCTCAGAGAGAACTCAGCCTTGAGAGAACCTATTTTGGAATCCATTAGTCTACAAAACATCTACTAAAAATCCATACCTTGCCCTTGAAGGAAGTTTCTCTCTCTCTTTCCCATTGTCTTTTACTTCTTAGTTGCTTATTTATATTTAGCCTGCTTTTCTTCCACACCTAAACTCACAGAGGGCCAATGTCATAGGCATTCTTAGTTTATAAATATTGGCTTTGTAACAATAAAATCTGGCTGTTTAAAATGTAACACATATTGGATATACCTAACTAAAGGAAGGATAATACATAGAAATGCAATAAAATAGCTAATGGAATAAAACTTAAAGAAAGATTATATACAGATTTGTTGATATTTTCATTCACTGAAGCTCAAAATTTCTAGTTTTATTTTTTCAGAAATTCAGAGCACAGCAGTAATAATCTCTTTTGACTGTCACTGTCATCCCTGTAATGGAAACACCTCACCTTTACTTCCAGAAAAAAAGAAAACAATGCAGTATTAAAATGAATAGAGGAAACTGAAGAGAGCCAATTTATGTACAAATAAACTATTGGGACTTCATCAAAATTCAAAGCTTCTGCACAGTGAAGGAAACTATCAACAAAACTAAAAGGCAATCTATGGAGTATCTTGCAAATATCTTACAAGTATATGTATCCAAATCTATAAAGAACTCATAAAACTCAACACCAAAATAAAATGAATAATCAAACTAAAAAATGGGCAGAAGACAAGAATAGACAGTTTTCCAAAGAAGACATCCAGATGGCCAACAGACAAATGAAAAGATGCCCAACATCACTGATCATCAGGAAATACAAATCAAAACTACAATGAGATATCATCTGACACCGCTCAGAATGACTAAAATCAACAACACAGGAAACAACAGGTGTTGGCGAGGATGTAGGAAAGGGGAGCCTGCTTGAACTGTTAGTGGGAATGCAAACTGGTGCAGCCACTCTGGAAATAGTACGGAGGTTCCTCAGATCACTAAAAATAGAGTTATCCTAAAATCCAGCAATTACACTACTAGGCATTTGCCCAAATAATTCAAAAATACTAATTCAAAGAGATACCTGCACCCTAATGTTTACACCAGCATTATCTACAATAGCCAAATTACAGAAACAACCCAAGTGCCCATGGACTGATGAATGGATAAGGAAGATGTGATATATATATATATATATATATACACAATGGAATATTACTCAGCCATAAAGAAGAATGAAATCTTGTCATTTGCAACAACATGGATGGAGCTAGCGAGTATTATGCTAAGGGAAATAAGTCAGCAGGAGTAAGACAAATACCACATGATTTCACTCATATGTGGAATTTAAGAAACAAAATACACAAGCAAAGGGGGGAAAAAGAGAGGGGGAAAGAAACCAAGAAACAGACTCTTAACTATAGAGAACAAACTTATGGTTACCACAGGAGAGGGAGGTGGGGAGTGGGTTAAATTGGTGATGGAATTGAGGAGGACACTTGTGATAAGCACAGGGCGATGCATGGAAGTGTGATGGGTCATAGACATGTAATTTTAGTAGGCCATAAATATAGAATTTGACCATTGGATGTCTCCTAACGGCTTTGAGGAAAGGTTTTGCTCCATAAAAATTCAATGGGCATGGTCGTGCCTGCACAGGATACCTGGAAGTGTTGCAGCTGTCTTGCAACCAGAAGGGGAGACAATGTTGATAGACCAAAAATGAAACAATGGGAAGAGAAAAGCCTGGAGCCCGAAGAATTCCAACTGATACAATAAATATGTCTTCTATATCTTCATCCATGCTTTCTTTGTATTTATTTTTCAATGTACTAATCTGAATTTAGGAGTACAAGCATAGAGCTGATTCTTTCAAAGAGTTTACCAATCATAAGTTTCAGACCCCTTTATTCAGTGGCCTCTACTTTTTCAGTTAATTCCATCACTTTTCACCTATGACTCATCCTGGAGTATGGACTTTAGCCAAAGTAAGAGAAATATGCAGAAAAATAACATTTGAAACCAAAGTGTATGGAGTATATGCAGACCGTATATGGGGGAAAGAGGAGAAAGTCAAGAGTGATGGCTCTGGAAATCCCTTATTTTATAGGATGTAAAAAATTTAAACTGTAAAGTAGACTAAGGAAGCATCTGAGCAGAAGGGGGACAGAAAAGATGGCACCATACGTTAACAGGAAGCAGGCAACCTTCAGAAAGAAAATTCAATAAATTCTTGGACTGGATCTTTCAATGTCCATTTTGCCCTTATTCTACAGAAAGGCTAAGGATTTACAAATCTCTATTTCCTAAATTCCCTGGCAACTGCACTTCTGGATGTGGCTTGCATTCTATTAGATGCTCTTGCGCAATATCTAAAAGGCAGAAGAGAGACAGAGGTCATCTTCCAGTAACTAGTGGCTAATACGTTGTGGGCAGACTCCACACTCCAGTGTCTAGTTGACAGCCTTGCCGCTGGGAGGTCTTTGCAGCAGCAGCAGCAGCAGCAGCAGCGGCAGGAGCAGGAGTAGCAGCTGCAGATTCCTGCCGGCTGCATCATAGCAGCATGACTTTGATGCACAGGCAACCTTTATGATGCACAGGCAGCCTCCTGAATCCTATTTCACCAGGACTTCCAACAAGTTTAACTTTAACTCCCCAGAAGAAATCCTTTTCAGCTTAAAATACCTAAAGTAATACAGAAACATAGGCAACAGGTCAAACACTGAAGGTTTAAGATCATGACTATTAAGAGAACTTTGGGGGTGCCTGGGTGGCTCAGTCCGTTAAGCATCCCACTTGGGCTCAGGTCATGATCTCCCCGTTGGTGAGTTCCAGCCCCACGTAGGGTTGTGTGTTGACAGCTTGGAGCCTGGAGCCTGCTTCAGATTCTGTGTCTCCCTCTCTCTCTGCCCTCCCCCGCTCACACTCTGTCTCTCTGTCTCTCTCTCTCAAAAATAAAACATTAAAAAAAAAAAACAGGAGAATTTTGAAGGCCAATTCAAATATCTAGAGAGTATTTCAGCACACTAATGGGAGCACAGACCCAGTCATCAGGCAGTCATCAGGAATTAAAGAATATAACTCAGAAAAATGTTGATTACAAGTTAGAGAAAACGAACTTGCGCAAAAAAGATATGTGCGACACCTGGGTTGAGGCACACCCTAATTCTAAGGGACATAAATAAATTCATTAAATCTCTCTCCTTTCCTCTCTTCACCCTGAACTCTTGGACTTATTTCTGATGATTTCTCTCTCTCTCTCCCTCTCTCTCTCTTTCGGTGTGTGTGTCTGGTGTGTCTGTGTCTTTCTCTCTCTAGATGAGTGAGAAGCTTCATACAACCTTAAGCTCATAATATCCCAGCAGCCATAAATGAACTTCACAGAAAACTCTGATTCATTCTGGTTGGTTCACCCGCCCACTCTTGGATTAATTTCTGTTTGTGCGTTATTTTTTAGGTTATGTTAGGTGCCCTCCTCTTTGATTGGTAACTTCACCAAAACCACGCCAACAGGGGAACAAATTTCTACAAAGAGAAGGAATTATTACCCCATTAATGAAGGAAAGGACAATGCTGGAATAAAAACCAATAGAATTTTTTTTTCAAGGAATAAGGAAGTAGGGAAAGAAGAAAACACTAATGCCTTAAATGAGATCAAGGCCACTGCAGGATGTATAAGATATTAGAAGTCTGATGTGTACATAGGCTGGGAGACAGAAGCATTTCAGAGGAAAGAATGTGATTTTTAATGGAAGAAAAGAGAAACATTTGCTCAAAGTTTCTAAATGGTTGGGGAGGAGGAGAGACTAATTTGGAAAATAAAACAAAGAACTTGTTCACCTAAATATATATTTTTGAATTGTCGTAGATCATTGATCATTATATATGAATGCTCTAGAAACATTTGAAGTACAGAGGAAACTAACCTGAAAGTTTCTCTATTATTCTGAAAAGAAAACAAGATCTTTTGCTGAGATTTAGGTTTTAGCCAAGGCAGATTGGAACCTTAAGTAAGAGGAGGAGGTTTGACCTTTAATTTCATTTACACACGGTGTTATGTTTTCAGTTTCTATGATGACCATATACTACATTTACTAAAAATAAGTAATGAGAGAGCCAGGTTAGAAAGTTAAGCGTTTTTAGGGACACCTGGGTGGTTCAGTCAGTTCAGCGTCTAACATTGGCTCAGGTCATAATCTTGCAGTTCATGAGTTCTAGCCCCCCCCAATGGGCTCTGTGCTGACAGCTCAGAGCCTGGAGCCTGCTTCAGATTCTATGTCTCCCTCTCTCTATTCTGACCCCCCTCCCTTTCAAAAATAACTAAACATTAAAAAAAATTTAAAGAAGAAAGTGAAGCATTTCTGAATAGTGTTAAGAAATAATGGATGGCTGAGATAATCACAGCACAATGTTACATAAGTTACATGGCAACTCAAGGAATTTTACTCCTAGCCTTGCCTTCATGACTCAGGGGGAGTTCAAGAAATATGTGCCACTGGGGATGAGTGCTGTTGTTGGAGGAAAAGCACAGGTTTCAGGCTGGGAAAGGAAGCCGGAAGGGCAAGTGAGAAAAGTGAAAGATAGAAACATCACATTAAATCAAGGGTGCAAGTTGGTAGCCCAGATCGTGTATGTCATTTTGATACTTTTATTCTGGGCTTTACGTTTCCTCATTGATCAAAATTTCCGCAACTTTTTCTATTTTTTCCCTTATTCTGCTACCTACCTGGTCTCTGAATTTTCCCTATAGAGTTCTTTTGCAATTTTCCAGGGCTGGTATTTTTACTATAGGCATCTTTGTGGCAAGCTTCCTTGCTGCAAAACTAATTGGCTGTAAGGCAATTTTGCCATAAAAGTTAAAATCATGAAAAATCAAAGACGGACATTCATTAAAAAACATAGAGTGAAACATAAAAAAAAAGAGAAACGGAATTATAAACACTTTATTGCGAAATACAAAATATTTGAATACTTTTTAAATGTGTGTAGATTCGTGGCAATACTGTGCAACTAATTGATTTTATTTTGTAGATTGTACCTAAACGCTCGTCTTCAAACTCTTTCATTCATGGTATTATACTTCTTTGTTTTGTTTTGTTTGTGTTTTTGTGTTTTGTGTTTTTTTGGTTTTGTTTTTGCTTTTCTGCCTGTTGATTCTTTTTCTTGTTCAGCACTACACTGTTTCTTTTTTTGGTAGAATGTCTTCTTTCCTTAAGAGAAATATCAGCTTCCAAACACTAGGATGCATATTTGTAACTGAGCTTTGCATTGTGTCATGAAAGCTTTCTAAAACTATTGTTTGTTCTTGGCATATTGTCTCATGTGTCCGTTCATAGATGTTCCAAATTTCTTTGAAAAAGGTGAGTTCAAAACTCTGCACCACTGTGTAGACCATTATAAGGGCTAAGATTTATATAATATAAAAATGGGAGTACTATACCAATGGATAAATGAAATCAAACTGTCAGCCAGTTGAAACCAACAGACTTTCAAACCATATTGTCAATCAGTTTTTGTTTTTTTTTTATCTTTTACAACAAAATTGCCTTGTGGCCAATCAGTTATGCAGCAAAAATGCTTGTGGCATAGATGCTAACTTGAAACTACCTAGAACTGCAGATTTCATTTTCGTTATCTCATTCATGCTCGCAACAATTCTGTGCTCAAAACAGATTTACCCATTTGCAGATGAGCTTTACTGGACAGCGGGGTGGACCCAGTAAACAAAATCTTTGTCCAAGTTCTCTTAATGTTGTCTCTTATTTCTGGGCTTTCCGTTTAGAACGTATGCTGTGTGGACAGTAAGGGAGCATAAAGTCTGAGCTAAAAATTGAGCTTTAATACCTCTTATTTGTCTCCAAGCTCTAGAATATAAGTTATGATCTCAAAGAACTCTGGACTTAAGATTCATATATTCTGAATCCTTAAATTCTATCCCTAGGGCTCTATGATTAGAACAGAATTTGAAGAAATTACAATTTTCAGCCATAAGAGAATGGATAAGTAGACAGTGATAAGAAGACACTATGGAGTCATTAGCATTGTTTATGGAGACATAAAAAAATCAAGTAATATAGTAATTGAATAAAGTAAGATAGGTTACATATGCAGCACAATTTATAATAGTATGTAAATAAACGCATTTATTTAAAATGAAATTTAATAGGCTCCTGGGTGGCTCAGGGGGTTAGGCATTGACTCTTGGTTTCAGCTCAGGTAATGATCTCAGGATTAGTGAGACCCAGTGCACAGAGCCTGATTGGGGTTCTCTCTCTCCCTCTCTCTGCCCCTTCCCTGCTCAAGCATACACTCTCTGTCTCAAAATAAATAAACTTAAAAAAATAAAATGAAATTAAAATAGAGACATACTTTTGCTT
Organism: Leopardus geoffroyi; assembly: GCF_018350155.1. Classification (NCBI taxonomy): domain Eukaryota; kingdom Metazoa; phylum Chordata; class Mammalia; order Carnivora; family Felidae; genus Leopardus; species Leopardus geoffroyi. The sequence goes on from NC_059337.1 coordinate 79,235,512, forward strand.
AGGATATGGCACAACTAGTTCTACTTACCCTTTCAAATTTTCTGTATTTTCAAGATTTTTAAAATAAAAATAATAAAATACAAGTAAGAGTCACTGAAGAAAATTAATTCTCAGGGTTTAGGAGAATACCAACTGCCAGAAAAAGTGCATAGGGCCTAATATAAGCTTTTAAAAATGCACTAGGTGAAGGAGGGGGACCACAAGCTATGTAGAAAAAAAATATTTGTTCAAATCTCTTAAAATGGAATTAATAGATATTAAGAAGAATAATGAAGTCAGTGGGAAGAGGGATAAAAATGAGTGTGGTTTTCAGAGGAAACAAACATACTTTTTGTTTCATTCAAAATCAATATTCTTTTTTTTTTTTTCAGTTTTTTTATTTATTTTGAGAAAGAGTACGTGAAAGCAAGCATGAATGGGGCAGGGGCAGAGAGGGAGAGAGAAAATCCTAAGCAATCTCCTCGCTGGCAGCACAGAGCCTGACGGGGCTTGAACTCATGAGCCGTGAGATCATGACATGAGCCAAAACCAAGAGTCAGACACTTAACAAACTGAGCCACCCAAATGCCCCCCAAATTTAATAATCCACTACTAGCTAGAGAATTAATGACCCAAAAAGAGGTATCAAATGATTTGACTTTTCTTTTTCTCCTTCACTTAGGCTATTGCTATTGACCTAACTGCCAGAAAGAAGCACACTGCAAGGAAGATGTTACAATTGTATGAGTTAGGATTAAATAAATTAAGATTTATAATGTTCTTAGAAAATAGTCTGGCACAGAATAAGCACTATTTCAGTATGTGTTATATAAATACTTTTCAGTGGCTTGGGATATTGAAAATTTTTAAAAAACAACTTTTCATCCCCAAGTATGAAAAAGCAACTTAGAAATATTATACATTTTTTTCTAATGCTTCAGAACAACCAATAAAAACAAACAAATAAGTTCAAAGCAAATTATTTTGTTTCATTAAACTCAAAAGAATGAAAATGGGTATATGCCAATTTGGATTAAACAAAATGAGAATAAAATGCACACTATCTTTAAAGCTACTGTAAATTGCCAGCTTAATAAATTGCAAGGAATGTGTGTAGCTATTTATTCTTCTGTTCAGGAAAAAAAAAAACATAGTTACTATGGCAACCTCCAAATCTCATAGTGTGTTTGCTACCTCTATGATATGATCACTTTTTGTAATACAGATATGAGTAATACATCATCTGGTCTCTATTAAATGATTTGAAATGCTTTAAAACACACACATTGCTGATATACATACTCACTATTTTTGACTCCCTTATCTCTCTGACATTCAATACACTTTAAATTTTAACATTTTTGTGTTTCAGATACATTCTAAATGTATAACCACAAATATAAATTCTCTGAGAATTGTACAGAGTCAACACCCCAAATTTTTCAATGATTTGTAACTGGCTTTCCATGAACACTATAGAAATGAATAAAAGAAAGATTTTTCCTAAATAATTTTAAATGGGGTTACATATTGTAAAAACAAACAAACAAACAAAAAACCTTTTATAAGAAAATAAAATACTTTTTGTATTCTCTTAAAAAAGAAAAGTAACAATTTGTATTAGAAATGGACAAAGATACTGTTTTCCATGTCTCCCCGCTGCTGTTACATTTAACACAGGGTCAGTTTATGAGACACATAAAATAGAATATAGAAGCACAACATTTGTTCACAGCTCTCATTAGACAAAATGATATGAACCCCTAAGGTGAACTTGTACCTTAAAAGTGTTAGGACATAAAGTCATGTCTCACTGATTAAGCTGAAGCTTCAATGGAGCATTGACTCATGTTTTTGTCATCTGTCCTTGGATTCCTATGGAAAAACTCAAGGGGAGTTTATTCTCTGAAAATTTTATCAGGTAAATAAGAGCGCTTGGACTTCTGGGGCTGTTGATGGAATCTGCTTCATAAAAATTTTACCTAACTGAAACACGGTTAACTTCTTTGCTTTCTTGCACCCAAAATTAAGCAGGGGCAGGGATGAAATGAAGTGGAAATCTCACAAATTACAAAATTATTTTATTTTATTTTTTTAATTTGTTTTTTAATATTTGTTTATTGTGAGAGAGAGGGGAGGTGAGGGGCGGAGAAACAGTGAAAGAGAGAAACTGAAGAAGGATCCACGCTGTCAGGGCTTGATCGCATGACCCTGGGATCATGACCTGAGCTGAAGTCAAGAGTCAGACACTTAACTGACTCAGCCACCCAGGCACCCACAAAGTGATTTTAAACATTATAGATGCCTAATGGTTCTTAAATTGTGCCACTCGTTTGATTATTTTTCAACCTTTTCACAAAGAAGGAAGGGCTTTATTACAATTAATTTTTAACAGAACTAAATTAAAATTAAATTATGGTTACAAAATGTCATACCTTAAGATAATTGTGCATGGTCTTCACTGTGGCAAAACCAAGGTAAGTAATCAATATTATTAAGAAGGTATTTGGATGCTATGCTAAGTTTTCTGATTTTCTTCCATGCCAATTTACTGCGTGTGTATTTAGTTTACTTTGCCACTGGAAAAAAATGTCACTTTTAATATCTTATGAACAACCTGGGTATGTGTTTGTGTGTGTGTGTACACATGTGTATGTGTGTAGAGAGAAATTTAAACGTTACCTTCAAAATCTTATTCTTACAAAGCTTTCGTTGTTTTATAGTTAACCAGTGTTTTTGACAGATACATACATTTGAGGAGAAAAGAAAACGGGCATCTAAAGTATAGAAAGCCCTGTACCAATGTTTCTTGATTCTACTGTTCTAGCAGTTTTCTCTCTTTTAGAATTCCACAAAATTATTTTTCTTGCACTTATCTAAAAATTTCAAGTTCACATAGTGCTTTCATAGACATGATTCCTTGCACTCCTTACAACACCCCATGAGGGGACAGGGTTCATAGTATTTAGGTTTGATTTCTATTTACCAAGTCTTAAAGAGGTTACAGTAAGGGGAGAGAGAGAATAGAGTCAGAGGTGGTGGGTAAAGATGCGGAAAAGTAATAAAATTAAAAGGTAGAAAAGCAAATAAAACAAGATGGAAAAATATTCCACAGCCCTGAGCAAATACACAGAGACAAACCATTAACAGACACAAGACATGACAGCAGGATAAGCAAGGAGGCAATTGGGTTTCTGAGAATAGAGAAACCACACGGTAGTCATCAGGGCCTTGATCTTGGGGTTCTAATTTCAAGCCCCACACTGAGTGTGGAAGTCACTAAAAAAATGAGCTAGAAGACATCAAGAACACGTTACAATACTTAAAAAAAAAAGCATAGGGGCGCCTGGGTGGCGCAGTCGGTTAAGCGTCCGACTTCAGCCAGGTCACGATCTCGCGGTCCGTGAGTTCGAGCCCCGCGTCAGGCTCTGGGCTGATGGCTCAGAGCCTGGAGCCTGTTTCCGATTCTGTGTCTCCCTCTCTCTCTGCCCCTCCCCCGTTCATACTCTGTCTCTCTCTGTCCCAAAAATAAATAAACGTTGAAAAAAAAAAAAGCATAAATCAGATTTAGAAATGTGACTGAACTCAGGAAGTAATTAGAAATAAAAGAAAAAATCAACTGAAATAAAGACAATACTAGAAGAGTGATTAAATACAAAGATATACTTTAAACAAAGAAGGTGAAAAGAGGAACATTGAAAAACAAACAAAAAATTAGAGAGGAAAAGCTACATGAGAAAATGACAAATACTGAAAAGAGGCAAAAATACCAAAAAAATGGTTTCAATAGGCCTTGTGTAGTCTGATAGTATCTCAAGTCTGAGCTGAAAGCTTGTTAACAAAATAAGGACAAATAGAATCTCTTAGGGTCATCTGATTACTGAAAGACCAGAGATTATAATCCTCCCACACTCTTCCTAAATGTTAGTTCCTATGAAGACTAATATAATAGAAATGAACCTTTTGAAATAACTCAAGATGATGAGAAAGACATGTAATTTTCTAGCATAAAAAGTTACTCTTGATGGCTAGCAGGATAGCTACTTAAGTGAAAAGGTCTTCCTGACTTTTATTTTTTTAAGCTTATTTATTTATTTTGAGAGAGAGAGAGAGCAAGAGAGAGAGAGGGAGCACAAATTGGGGAGAGGGGCAGGGAGAGGGAAATAGGGAATCCAAAGTAGGATCTGTTCTGTCTGCATGAAGCTTGACATGGAGCTCGGTCTCATGATCTGTTGAAATCAAGAGTCTGATGCTTAACAAACTGAGCCACGCTGGTGCCCCAATCTTCCTGTCTTTTAGATAGTATACCAGAGCCAAATCATCATGGGTCCTCCTTGTCTGCCTCTTCCACTTTCAGAATACGAGCACTCCATTTGTTTTTTCAGTAGCAGAGTTGAAAAAAGCAAGAGCCTTGTCATGCTACAAACCAGAGAGAAAGAAAGGTTAACACTGGGTAGGGGTAGTGAAGGTGGTCAACAGGTTCAAGGTGTTATGAATGAGGAAAAGAGTCAAAAGGAGAGAAGAGAAAAGGACTGGAGAACACACATGTGGTTTACTCTGAGTCCAGGATGAACTACATCACTATCCATGGATGGGCCACAGGATTAAACTAAACAGAGTAGAAATTCTACTATGAAACTTTATACCTTTATGGAATCTGTTTGGCTTTTGCAGCTTAAATCTGAAATAATGCACTGGTGATAACTTCTTCTGAACTCTGAATGTGCTTGACCAATCAACAGTGAGAGTACATTCATGTTGTCGCAGGTAGTGGCTGAGGTTGCTAATGATATCCCTAAGAGTCATCCTGGACTCTTAGTAATATAGTCCTTTGTAATAGAAATAAAATAAAATTTTGGCAGGACACATTGTTGACCAGGCTGAGATCACATTTTCCTGTCTCCTTTGCAGCTAGTTACGGCCACATGATTGAGTTCTGCCCAATGAGATGTAAGCAGAAGAAACCTGTGCGACTTCTTAGCTGTGCCCTTAAAAGAAACATCTTGCCTTCTAATTCGTCTTTCGTCCTTGCCACAGACTCAGACATAGGGCAGGGAAGACCTAAGACGGTGACAGAGAAGTAATATAAATGGTTTCATGGAGCCATTCTACCTCACTGTACTACCTGCCAGGTCAAATTTTTCTCAATATTGATATCTATTGAAGCAACTAAACAAATATCCTAGTTAATATACTACTGTTCTTTTCTGTACGTGATTAAGGCCTAGCAAATGGGCTGTAAGAGATTATTGTATCATGGCAGGAACCAGTTGTGCCTAAATCAAATTACACTATAGCATCGAACCAAATGATACTTCAACAGGGCAGCCAAAGTCTTAGAAGAAAGCTGCAGAAGAACACAATTAGATCAGGTACCAACTCAAAATATTTAAGAAGAAACTCAGACATGCTAGACATTCTCTCTGGAGAGAAAAAACAGTGGAGCCAATGTAGACTCTACATACCATGCTACTGGAAATAGCATCATTCAATAAGGATTCATCTCTTATTTTTATATGTTTAAGTGGGAGCCCCACCATCTATGCTCTCATATTTTGTGAAGTAAAGGGAAGAAAGAAGAGAGTTTCATCTCATATGACCATAAACTGAAGGATAAATCCAAAATGGCTTATCAATTGGCTACTATGTAAATATTAAGTAGTGGTTAAGAATGCAAGGGAAGATAGTTCAGCTGAGATTGAATCAATAGTGTGTATTCAATTTCCTCATGCGTCAGTTTCTTCATCTGTAAAATGAGTAATAAGAATACCTACCTTATTAAGTTGCAGCTCACTAAATGAGTTAATACATGCAAAACACTCAAATCAGTGCCTGTCACATAGTAAATAGTCAATAAATGTTAGCTAATATTATTGTCTCAGATAGTCTAGTGAGGGAAAATAATCTTGCACACCCTAAGGGCTACATCAAAAAACAACAAAATAGAGATAGGATATTTCTACAAAATATTAAAATAATGGGTGTCCATGAAATAGTCAACCACTAAAAAATGATCCAGTATTCTGTGGTGAATCAGGTGCCTATCAGTTTATAAACTACAATCAGAGTTCAGAGAAGATCCCATCATGGAGGGGAGAGGTCTGCTGAGACCCAAACACTAAGTCTCAAGTCAGAATTTGTTAGAGAGAGGTGAGATAAGATCAGTAGACTGTGAAGGCTTTAACCAGAAATAAAGGTGGGCACATGAAAGTGAAAATTCATCATGAAGCAATAAGTTTTTAAGTTCATTAGACCCTGCTTGATACTACAAACAATGATGAAGATTGAGAAAGAGGTAACTTCAAACAAGAGAAAACATTGGCTGTGCTCAGAAGGCATGGGATATCTCCTAACACTGAGTTAGTTTTAATGAAAAAGACTCATCTGGGTGGGGGGACAGTTTCTATGAGTGGAGTGATACGGATTTAGACACCCAAGTTGTCTTTACAACTGAGGGTCATGTACCAGGAGCAGCACCTGCATTTGAGGACTCAAAAGGTTGGAGTGGGGAGTTAGTATGCTGACTAGCTTTTTTTTTTTTTTTTTTTTTTCCCTAGTCCTCACCACCTGATTCTTGAAGTCTGGAGATTTCTCAAGCTAAAGTCAGGGAATAGGACCTTTTGAACTATATTTCAAAGAGATAGTCTTCTGGAGTAATCAAGTATGGAAGATACACAAGTAGGGGAATGAAATTCAAAATGCGAAAGATCTGATAGTCGAATACTGCAAATTGATCTTATACTACCATGAAGACCACATGACCTACTCTTAGCTCTTCATCTATCCTCTCCAGCTCCCATCCAGTAGTGGAAACAGAGCACATATTGACTGCCAGTCATGCCAAGGACTGTAGTCAAGGGATGGCAAGGTGGGTGTGGGGGCTGGCAGAGTAGGAGGGAAATGAAGGAGTTGCCAAGACAAGGCACATCGGAAGAGGGAGAGATGTACAAGGAGGGCACAAGAAAAAGACGTATGGTACTGTGTTGAATTTATATAACTGAATTTTACAGTTTCAGATCATCTTGATCATTCTCTTTTTAAAGATGATCTCAATTTTCAATATTTCTTAAAAATGTGACATTTATAATTAAATACAAAACTTGAAACAGACTCTGAACATTACAGAGCACAGCATAACATCCATTCTTGTAATCTGGATATTATGCTTTTAATAGAATATTAGATTTGAGTCAGAAAATATTTTAAAGGTAATGAAAAGAAAGTCCAATTCAATCCTTATATCTCCAATTATCATTTTACAGGCTAATATACAGAAAGCCAGAGGCACACCGCTTGCACACAACCTGGCAGATTTGTATCACAGAGTGATGACAAGAATCTGAATCCCCAAATCACATAACAGGCCCCATAATTAATTCTAAGATCATGTTTTTCCCCCCAAATAGTAGTACTCATATAGAGCTATGGTTAACTAAAATCCATTTTCCTTTCATTATAAATTGTATAATCCATTTGCCAAGTAAATGCTATCAGTTATTGGCTTTTTTGTTTACCTAAATAAAAACATACTCTAAGAGTAAATAACACACATGAATATATCAAGTGCTGAATCCCCTGTCTTTACAAAGCTCTACAAATGCAATTGGATTGCAGCATAACACCCGGGATAAATATATTTATTTGTACTTACACATTTATCATAAATTAGTTTAAGATTGCATAGCATTGTATTTGGTACTATCATGAAATTCCTGTGGCAGCAAAGATGTTTCTAACACTGTCTGAAACTGTAGAAAAAGCACCTACATCTAAAATCTATCCTTACCTGTCTACATATGTAACATTTGAAACCTACACTGTCTAGCTCACACAGGGCAGTTACGCCTACCAAACATTTAATCCTCATGAATCTTTGTTGTGTTAACATTTTTCCCATAATAGGAAACATCATTACTGGGGACTATATATAGTCAGTTAACTTAGAGATAGAACTAGTTCCTCCAATTCCAAATAAATTCTTACATGCTTTCTAAAAGTTACCTTACTAGAACATGTATAAAATACATAATGCATTAGATAATAATATACGTAAAACCCATGTGACCCCTCCCCATCTTTATCAAGTCTCAAAACATTGCTATATTGCATTGTTTTGTTTTGTTTTGTTTTTTTGTCTACACGCCTTATAATCAAAGCTCCTTGTATACACTTATCCAATCAAATTCTCTCTCATTTCTCCCCCAAAGGTAACCACTCTCACAGATTTGGTGTTTATCCTCCACAGGCATATTTTATACATTTACACTTAGCATTTTAAACCATAAATCACATACATGTATATATTTTAAATATATATGCATTGTATCATACTCTTCAGACTTCATATTATTGTGATTTATCTCTGTTGATATATTCAGCACAATTTCTACTTTAATTAAGATTTTTCCTTTGGTATGCCATCTAAAGCAAAGCAACAAAAGCAAAATCAACAAGTTGGGTTACATCAAATTAAGAAGCTTATGCACGGCAAAGGAAACAATCAACAGAATTGAAAGTCAACCTAAGGAATGAGAGAAAATATTTGCAAACCATATAACTGATAAAGAGTTAATATTCAAAATTTATAAGGAACTTATTCAACTCTATAGCAAAAACCCCCAGACGGTCCAATTAAAAACAGATAAAGGCCCTAAATAGACATTTTTCTGAAGAAGACATACAAATGGCCACCAAGCACATGGAAAGGTGGTCAACATCAGGGAGTCAAAATCATCAGGGAATAATCATTGGGGAAATACCAATCAAAATCACAATAAGCTTCACCCCACATACGTTAGAATAGCTACTTATTTATTTACTTTTTATTATTATGAATACCAGACGGTTGAAGAAATTTTTTTTTATTATGATCAATACATTCCATTAATTCCTTAGTCTTCAGACAGTATATTCTTATCTTTGGATTTAAGAAAAACATATTTTTAAAAAGTTTTTGAGTCTTTTTACCTTTATTATCAAAGGAAAATAATTGATGACATTATATCCAATTAACTTGTGCACTGTGAATTGCAGTGGTAGAAATTGTATATAATGTCTCTCAAAGCCAAAGAAGGTTACCATTTAGAAATACAGACTAGAACTAACTCCAGTGGTTCATGTTCACATGGCCTGCTTCCTCTTTTTGTATCTACCCTTAGAAAGTGAATGTATCCTGGCCATCTAAGAGAATTTTTAATAAACGGTCACCGTAATTTCTTAGAGATGGAACATAAGTAGATTTATATTTTTTTTTAATTTTTTTTTCAACGTTTATTTATTTTTGGACAGAGAGAGACAGAGCATGAACGGGGGAGGGGCAGAGAGAGAGGGAGACACAGAATCGGAAACAGGCTCCGAACTCACGGACCGCGAGATCGTGACCTGGCTGAAGTCGGACGCTTAACCGACTGTGCCACCCAGGCGCCCCTAGATTTATATTTTTTAAAAATGTTGCATATACTCTTAGAAAAGTGATCTGAAAATATTTAAATTACAGATAAAGGACCCCCATGTTTAAGTCTATTCACTGAATTACGGGATTTGTATGCACATAATAAAAATTTGGTACATAAACACATGGTGATAGAAAGTGTTTGATAGTGTTTATATATTTAAACATTCAAGATATATAACACCCTTTGCTAGAGAGTCTCCATTAAAAAAAATAAAACATCACCATTTCAATTATAAATGTAAAAGTGCTTATGTTGCATTATCCCACGTCCCATGGTTAGGGACAGAATGCAGACATGCCACAATAATGTTTTTTATTTCTAGCATTTGAACCATATTAATGAGAACTGCATTTTGGAGAACTAATTTTTTCCATTTGTCTTGTGTCCCACTATATATATATGTTTATAATAATACTTAGTACATTTTCTTTACCCATTTATCCATCACTGAACAAACAGGTTGTTTTTAGGTCATGGCTATTGTGAATAATGCTACAATAAACATCAGAATTCAGGTATCTCTTGATGTAGTGATTTAGTTTCCCTTAGATAAATACCTAGAAGTGGAATTCTGGATTATATGGTGGTCCTGTTTTTAATTTCTAGAAGAACCTTCATAGTGTTTTCCATTGTGGCTGCACCAATTTATATTACCACCAACAGTCCACAAGTAGTGTTCCTTTTTCTCCACATCCTCACCAGCACTTGTTACCTCCAGTATTTTTTAGCAAATCTAACACAGAGCATGGTGATTACAGTTAACAATACCATACTGTATACTCAAAAGTTGCTAAAAAGTAAATATTTAAAAAGTTTTTTTAAATATTTATTTATTTTTGAGAGAGAGAGAGAGAGCGAGAGCGAGAGCATGAGCAGGGGAGGGACAGAGAGAGAGGGAGACACAGAATCTGAAGCAGGCTCAAGGCTTTAAGTTGTCAACACATAGCCCGATGCGGGGCTTGAACTCACGGACTGCAGGATCATGACCTGAGCCCAAGTCAGATGCTTAACTGACTGAGCCACCCAGGCTCCCCTAAAAGAATAAATCTTAAATGTTTGTTCCACAAAAAGAAAAAGGAGGTAATTATGTAAGTGATGGATATGTTAATTAACCTTATTGTGATAATCATTTTTCCATATATGTGCATGTATCAAATCATCACTTTACACACCTTAAATTTACAAAATGTTATATGTCAATTTTGGTATTTCCAGGTGGTTGCATTTGCACAAATAGTTCATTCCTTTTACCTGCTGCCTAATAGTCCATTGAGCAAATTTATATATTTATATTTCTATTAATGGATATTTAGATCTGGGAGTTTTCACTATCATAGACTAGACTGCAAATGAATACTCCTTTACGTGATTTCTGCTGTACTTCTGCAGCTGCTTCCCTCTGTTATGTTTATACATCCAGATGTGAACTTCCGGGTCGTAGGGCAGAGCAAATTCAATTTCTGTAGAAATGGCCAAATTGCTCTCTTATTTGGCTTTACCCACCAACACTAAGTTCTGTTTTTTTCCCTGAATACCATAATTCTGACCATGCTATGATTTATACCGTAAATCATATCGAAGTATATGTTTCCATTTTAACACTATATGACACTACATGAACCAACTTTTAAATATGCCTTACAAATCAATGCTTATTTCTTATCTTCTTATCTATCAGAGGACAAAGACAGGGACAATACATTAAGACAAGCCTTAGAATTTATAAAAACAGGGTTGTAAGAGAATAGAAAGAAAACAACAAATGTAGAATTGTTTTCTTGCGGAAACAGTAAAAATAAACTTCTTGGCTACAATTACATTATTTTTTTCATGTCTTGTATTTCAATAGTTTTGTATCTTTCTCTGCACAATGGAAGACAATTCAAAGATAAGATAGGAAAAAGATAGAATAGGAAATGTAGAAATAGACCTTACATATGGCTCTACCTAAAGCTTCTATATTATAAAGCACTAAGGAATCATTATAGCATATTTATATTTAGTCTGCACTTAATATTCAACTCTGTAACCAAAAGCAAAGCTAGCAAAAATGTTATTTACATATATAAAACATAATTGTGATTTTTTTCTCCAATGTTTCTCTTTTTGATGATATGTTTTTCAAAAGGAGTACTTGAGAAATAAAGACATAGACCACATAGGCCCTTCTTTCTGCTTAGAAGAGACACAGGAAATAAGAAAAGCATAAACCAAAGAGTTTTCACAAGTGCTCTGAAACAAGCAAGATGCTGCAAAATGATATCATATTAACTCAATATTCTGGAAAAGTTTTATATCATAAACAATTTTTTTTCTACCTTACCGTGCTAACTTCTCAAAGACCTATATGCATATTTTTTCTCTGTATTATCTATTCTATTCAGATCCCATCTTTTAAGTACCTTGAAATTATTGTAATAGCAAATTGTTGATTTTTAAAAGTTAAATCAGCGATAGCTTCAGTGATGTACTGTCATTACATTAGAGACTTTAGACACTGAGGTATAAGTCAGATGTTTAGGACACAGGCTATTATTGTTGTTGCCTTTCTTTCCATTTAATATAATTGTTCATTCAAGAAAGGCCATCATCTGTTATTTTTTTATCTATGCAATGCATTGCTCTAAATGTTTTTGCCCTTCTGTTTTGCCAAAAATAATTGTTCTTAACTAGCAACACAAATGAAGTCATCAAGTCACTTATCACCCTTGTATTATCTCTTCAATTGTCTACTGTTCTCTATTCTTTTGTTTTGTTATCAACCCACAAAGGAAAGACTGATCTTGCCCTCTCCTCTGTACATAGCATTGGTGCCATTTATCCCAGGTCAGGTGTGCAGAACTATTACAATGATCTTAAATGATATTATAAAAAGAGAAAAATAAATGCTTTAAAAATATCGAAAGATTCAATGACTTGCTACAGGGGAACATGCTAATTTTTTTTAAACCCCAACTAGGAATATGTACAGAACACCAAAGGGGGTGCGTATCTTGAGAAGGTCTTCATAGCAATAGTTTGTGGAGTGGATGAAATGTTTATCTTTCATTTCTCTGAATTAAAGGATAATGTTAATATGAACATATCAAAGTTTCAATATTTTCTTAAATTTTTCATCATCTCTATATTTGTCTTTAATTTTTGATAAAGTTTATTTAATTTGAGAGAGAGATAGCATAAGCAGTAGCAGAGGAGGGGCAGACAGAGAGGAAGAGAGAGAGAGAATCCCAAGCAGACTCTATACTGTAAGTACAGAGTCCAATGCGGGGCTCGAACCCAGGAACCCTGAGACCATGACCTGAATGAAAACCAAGAGTTGGACGCTTAACCGACTGAGCCACCCAGGTGCCCCTCATCTTCTCTATATTTGTCTTACACCAGTATTAGACTATTTCAATTACCCACACAAAGAAGTACTCATGGTTGTTTAAGTTAAAATTTTTCATAGTAAAAGCTAAAAGTAAGTGGAGAGCTCGTCTCTTTAACTCATCCATCTTAGTTATAAATATTTTTAACTTTTGGCATTGAATGTGAAATAAACAACTCATTTTATAAGTAGCTCACTTCACAGGGCAGGCAAATTGCTAAAAATAACAAATTAAAAATTATTCTTGTTTGGAAAGATTATTTCAACATTTATTTAATATAGGGTAGCTTATCAATTATTTGTAATTTTAGAAGTGTTAAATAAGATTCTAAGGAATCTAGAGGACTAGCCCTACTTCTGTCACTAACAGTGTATTTTAGGAAAATGACTTAGTGTCTCTATTTTAAAATGTATAAATATTGCAAATGTAGACTTTTGTAACATAGATTTGAAGATTCGGAATAGGTTCTCTGGCACAGTCATAATTGCAGAGTGTGCACTTGGCAGTGGGAGAAGGAGAGATGCCCAAAGGTTGAAGGAGCAGGAATACGAGACCCAGTGACAGTACCTAATTTCACAGCCTGGACATTCATGAGCCTTCTAATCTTGACCTTTGGACCAGTTTGACAGACCCCAGGTAAGTCTTTGTAAAAATGTCCCCTTTTTAGGCTTCAAATAATATCAATATGAAATGAAAGTTATTTTTAATGACTCTGTTTTTTCCTACTGTAAGAAAAACATGGTTTATATATAAAACACTTTTGGGGCGCTTGGGTGGCTCAGTTGGTTGAGCGTCCGACCTCGGCTCACATCATGATCTCACGGTTGGTGGGTTTGAGCCCCGCATGGGGTTCTGTGCTGCCAGCTCAGAGCCTGGAGCCTGTTTTGGATCCTGTGTCTCCCTCTCTCTCTGCCCCTCCCTCGCTCAACTCTGTCTCTCTCTGTCTCAAAAGTAAATAAACATTAAAAAAAAAAATTAAAACACCTTTTGTGGAAGTGAAAAGCAGATGATAATAAAATTTCCTTTTCTATAATAACAAATATGGCGATAGGAACACATCCTCATTAATACCTAATGAACTCGGACAGCCATATGACATAGCCTCCTCTCTTTTCTATCATCTTAAATTTATTCTCTACTTGTAGTCTTCACACAAATTTTTTGCACCTAACTATTGCTGTGATGATACTATTTCATTGTGGCCAATATGGGACATTACATGATCAAAGTCTTCACTACTGTTGCCTTTCTTCTCCTCCAAGGAATCGTATAAAAGACATGCTCCCGCTTATTGCTTTATAATTTACTTCTAAATTCAGTTTATTCTTTTATGAAATCTTTTTATCATATAAACACATGTATCTTGGTAAGTATCTTATTTCACCCTCTTCCACCCCCCCCCCCCCCAGATCTTGAATTCTCACGTAAGAAAACTCTCTTTCCCTTTTCTCTTCAACCTTCACCTCTTCATCCCCACCCTCCCACCTACGCAAACAAAACCCAGAGTTTCCAGAGTCAAGGAAGTAGAAGTCTGGTGTTCCAGTGAGACAAAACAGAATCGGTGTCATTGGTTTCTGTGACTCCGATTATGCCCAGAATCTCTTACATGATTCAAATAACTATTTTCCTGCTTGTACTTATTCTTCTCTTCGCTCAGGGAGCATGTGGTCAGCCCTATGTGCTCACACTGTGCTACCCAGTGGAAATGCGGTAAGAAGCCAGGTTACAATTCCTGCCCAGAAGATTAGAAAAACAAATACATTACACAAGGACTCCCTTTTCAACTCGGTTTATTTAACCACATTTATTGTGGGTGTACTGTTTAATTATTTTTTTTAGGGCCAATAAAGTTTACGAAGTCATATCACAGGTTAAATAGGTTGGGTGATAACTGGCAACTGTTTACATCGGAAAATATATTTCTAGAGCTCTGTTTTCATTAATAAAAAAATAGTCTGAATCTCGACACACTGCTTACAAACATGGTTTGGGAACACAACTCATTTATTTGTAGCCTGCCTGTAATACTATCTTGAACTTTAAATTGCACCTTTTCGTGAGAGGATTCAAAATATCTCCACGTGTAATATCACTGGGTCTTGTTTGTTTATGCTCTGCCTTCTTTCACAAATGATTTGAAACAGTTTATACATATAACAGAATAATAAGGCAATATAAATAAGGTAAAGAGGTAGGACTAGGAAAAAACGAAAATACAAGCAGAATCCAAGTCTGGAATGGGGCGGGGCGGGGCGGGGCCAGGTGAGCCAGCACACGTGTGTGGATTGTGACTGTCAGCCGGGTTGCCCAGCGTGACCATGAAAGTACATGGGGCGTATGCACTAAAGACTCACTCTCCTTTGGAGTCTCTTCTGAGTTGTTGCTTTAGGGTGAATCTACATAGGCTTTGGAAATTTGAGGAGTATATGAAAGAGTTGGCATTCTTTCAGGAAAATTTAGGAGGGTTTTGAAAATGGTCCCTAAAACATACAAAAGTCAAATGTACCTAGAAGTGGGTTTCACAGTGGCCTGCAGAAAAATTGGAGGGCTTATCTCAATAAACCACTGGGGGTTCTCCAACACCTCATCTTTTGGTTTCTTTAGTCCCCCAGATTTTGCCATGCAAAGCTGACAAAGATGATTAGGGACTAGAAGACTTTTCAAAGCAGGTATTTTCAGGAAGCTAACACAGATAAACAGTAACATGAATTACAATGATATTATGGATTAATTTGGGGGATTATGTTACCATGCTAAAACTTCCGGAAAGAATTAATGTCTAAAGTGTTAGCAAGGAGCTCAAAGTGTAGATCACTAGGTAGGATTTCTGGAAATAAAATGCCTCCGCTTTTAAATCTGCAAAAATATTGTCTTATTTTTAAATAGTATAATTCTTTCCAACAAAGATGGTGAGAGTAATTGCCTTTTATGTCTCTTTTAAAAGTAAGGGACAAAGTGATCCTATCATACATAAATAATACGATGTTATTTAATCTCAAATCATGTTGTGAATTAGAATAAGACAATTCATTATTCCCATTTCACAAAGACAAACCGATAAAGAAAGAAATTACGATGAGAGTTAAGCTGGAGATCGAAGGTATTATGCTAGGTGTGTGTATACATGCCTTAATCTTTGCTGATTGGTTGACTGTTTTATAGCTACATGTGTAACAGCTAAATCACACCGGCCTATAGGTTTAAATAACTCAGCTTTTTTATATGCATAATCACAAATCTCATAATGAGAGAAGTTTAAAATACTGGTGTCTTCCATTTCCATAGCTATCTTCATAGCGCAGTCACTGAACCAGAAATAGCTGTCAGTCAGAAAGTCTTAATGAATTCTGGGTGTTAAATCAAAGACAGTAAGTTTCTAAATTGAGTCCCATGTGTATACATCCCTTTCCTTGGCAGCTTTGAGGGTCATTTTAGAATCTGCTTTCCTAAATTGATTATCAACTTAATAGGTGATGAACTTTTATATGTATAACATTCTTTAGTTTTAAAATATATTTCACGTTGTACCAAATAAGAGCATTTAACCCAAACATATTTTTTGAAATCTAATAATTTAAGTATATCCTAAAATGCCTGTCTTAATTCCTTATTTTTCCCTTTTTCTTCATTAGGCTTACAAAAGTGAAAATCAATTACACTGATGAAAAAACTCTATACTTCAATTTCAGAATGCTACATAATGACCCTCCCTCCAAAAAACAAACTAACGGAATTAGAATATTTAATGGTTCAATTTTCCTACTGTACTGAAGTAAATTCTACTTAAGATGCAATTCTGAGCAATCGATAAATCTGTTCTGAAAAAAACAATCATTTGGAGTTAGAGAAAACATTAAAGATCAGTTTGTTTGTTTGTTTTATATAAGCAGCTTTTTCTTTTTTAAATTTCCATGCAAAGTAGTGCAAACACAAATGTTTCTACTGAAAGTAGATGATAGAATATTGACTGACACTGTATTGTAGCTAGATATTTGTGTCATTATAATTAAAGGATCTAAATCTTTATTTGGGGAAAAATTCATTATGACTGTAATCAATCAACCAACATTTATTGACCATCTGTTATATTCTTAATACTGAACAAGTGGTTTTTTTGGCTTGGGGCTGAAGAGATATTGAAGGAATAGAGAATATGGGGTCTGTTTTTAAGGGAAATAAAAACCTAGGTTTTTATTTGCAGCCCTATATAAACTGATACTCAGCTCTTTAAAACCATTTTCAAGAAAACACAATCCCTCTCAGAATAAAAGAGAAACCAAAAAGCATTAGAATCCCAAAGATTTAGGAGGTGTTCTGAATAGTTAATAAATATTATGATCTGACTGAGATGTGATTAAAACCAAGTGTAGGAAGTGTCTATATTCATTCAAGTGGTAGTTGTCACACTGCCATCTCTGCCACAAAATGCTGTTTCACCCTTGAAAATAACTCTCCATTAGGAAAGGTATAAGTCAGCTACTTAGATATGGTTACGCAACTCTTTCTTTCAATGCTAAAAGCGGAATCGCAGTTCCTGTTTTTCTTTTCCTTGAAAGGAGGTGAAAATTTGACAGCTCAAAATGAAGCAAAAACTCAAGATAAAACAGACACCATTTTGTGCCCACTCAGTCTTCTTTCCAGGGTCATACATGTGTAAGTAGCTGTTTGTTTATAGTCAAGACCTTCTGTGGGTAAATCTGGCAGGATATCAAAGACATTTAGCATAGATATTTCATTTTCAATGCATGTGTCTATTTTTTCTCCTGTTGATGAACCAAATATAACACATGCAGATGATTTTTAGGAATTTATTTTAAATCATAAGTATTTCTTTTTTTCTTTTTCTGAATGTTCACAGTAGCTACAGACAAGTATTTGCTTACCACTTCCCTCCCATCATCGTATTGAATGGCTGGATGAAATGAAATACACAACTTTTAATGTGTTTCCCTCCTTTAATATGTCTATGTGTTTATTAATCTATTAATTAATAATATATCTATCAATTTATCTACTAATCATCTATTAATCATCTATTTATGCAACCCATGTCATAGTGTTTAAGAATATGGACTTTGGATTCCGGCAAACCTGAGTTTGAAGGCCGTGCCTTTAGTTAAATTAATTACTTTTCCTAGTCTAATTATCCTAGTGTAATTATGTTATCAGTTAAACCAGGAAGTAACAATATTCATTTCATTAGGGAAGTGAATGATTATGAAGATTGAACGAGATAACTCATGCAAAGGGCTTTGCATCTTGCTTGGCATATAGTACCTGTTCAATAAAATTTAAGAATTATTCTTATTTCTAATAATAATCATTTTGAGAATAATAGACCATAAAGATGAGGTAGAGATCAAAGATTTTAGCTTAATATCTTTAAGAATATTTCACTTATTTATGAGAAAAAACTCCTGGTTTGAGTTAATTCTAGGCAAAGCTGAAAGGTAGTAAAATTTTCCTTGCTTTTTCAGCTTCCCATTTCTGATATTTTCATAACAGTGATAGTGTTTTTCTCTTTTCCTTATCAGACATGTACCCAATCCAAACATGTTCTTGTAGTGTTCTTTCCCTCCAGTAGCAAAATATTTGTATTTGTAGTTTATTAACACTTGAAGTCAATACGTTATCTCCCTAATAATATAGTCTGGTGGAGTTTTTGGTTTTGTGTTGTTTTTGTTTTGAAATGCTGTCTTGTCCCAGCTGGAAGCCTTAGCTGGAAGACAGTTTCCCTCAAGCAATTGATTAAGTCCATAACCTGACAACTTCCCTTTGGGGGCTCCCACATACCAGGACCACCAAGCAGCAACATCAATTGCCCCAGGACCAGGGGACAGATAACTAAAGGACAGCTCCTATGCTCCAGAGATCAGAAAATTACTAAACTTAGTCATTCCAGAGGGAACCCGGATAGATTAGATAGATAGATAGATAGATGATAGATAGATAGATAGATAGACAGTAGTACAATTTCACTCCAAGTAACATACAGAGGAAAGATGTTATTTGTTGTTCAAAGAAAGAAGAGAGTGGTTTCTGCATGTACATGGAACTAATAATATGAATAAAAATAGAGGGTGTGAAAATGTGTAATGGAGGGTATATATCTGGAGGGTATAGTGTGAAACAAAGATGGACAGGTTGTGTGAAACCATGCATGGGTTTATAAACTGGGCTGATTTGTTTTTATTTTATCCACTATGTAGACCAGTTCTCAACTGGAGGCAATTTTGCCTCTCAGGGACACTTGGTAATGTCTGGAGCCAAATATCTTGGGAATAGGTGTTACTATGTCTAGTGAGAAACCAGGGATGCTGCTAAAAATTCTATGATGAACAGGACAACACTCTCACCACCAAAAAGAGATTTTCCAGCTAAAATTTCAGTTGTCAAAGATTGAGGAATCCTGGACTGCACCAGTGGTGTCCAAAATGGGATACTGGAACTTGACAGGTGATAAAAGATAGCACATTAGAGTGCAAAAAGAAAATATTAACATTTTATACTTGTTTTATCTCATTTAAATAAAAATTTGAAAGTATGTTTTGTAGCATATACAGTATATACCTGCAATATAGAATTAGTAAATTATCTATACATACACTTGTAGTGCCTGTTCAAAATTTTTTACTAATGGGGTGCACAGCCCCCAAATTTGTATACCCCTGCTGTAGAAAATAGGAAATCACCAAAAATTTAAGTGGGTAGGTTATAGAAAATTAAACATGCTGGTTATGTGGGGGAAAGAATGAAGACAAAGAAGAATAGGAGCATGGAGAAGAATTAGGCACCTATCGCAATACTCTAGGCAAGAAATGAAAAGAACACGATTTAAGGCATTGTCACTGAAGATTAATAAGGAGATCACTCAAGACACATTTTTTTTCCAAAGTAGTTTCAACAAGAATTATTGGGTGACAGGTGGGCTTGGATATTGAGTAAGAAGGAGATGCTGGAGAGTAACTCTAAAGTTTCCAACTTAGACATGTTCTGGTTGATAGTACACAGGTCTTTCATGAGAAAGTGAGAGAAGAAGCAGTGGCTATCTTTTATTTGAGAAAAGAATAAGTTTGTTTGGATCATGGTCATATTGATTTTATAGTTCCTCTGGGAATTCGGGTATAGTCAGATGAAGATTTGGAGACTACTTGATCTGCTTAGGTAAAGTTGAAAGGATAGTTCTGAGGAGGTGACTACAAAGACCAGTGTTGTTAGTAATAATGTATTTGAAATGCTGTGAATTATCTTGCTTATACAGTTTTCTTTGATTCTTCACACAGTAACCAACAAAAAGAAAGAGTTTGGATTAATGCAGAGCTGAGCATTGAAATGATTGGTAAGGGGAAGAATACAAGGTTTAGAAGGAAAGATTGCAGCAGAAGGATTAATAGACCTAATTTCAGGCTGTGGCACAAAGGGGAAAGTAAAGACAGATTACTTTAATTGAATAAAGAGAATGTGGAACATTTGTGGACAGGGCCTTGGTGATGGTGAAGAGGAGATCCGGTTGGATTATTGGAAAGGGAAGAATGAAAAAATTAGAGGTTGTGGCCCAAGAGTATAATTTCTGGGTTTACAAAATTTACTTTTAAACATCATTTCCATAGGACTATAGAGAAGACTCTCATATAGATCAACATCATACATAAAAATAGCCTATGAAAGGAATTTGGGAAATAAACCACTCATTACAAAAAATGAGTAGAAAAATATAATAAAAGGGAATGTCATATTTGGTTTTAATAAACGTCATCTTCTCCCAAATTTTCCTCTTCCTACACAGTTTAAGTAGTAATAAGTATGTTTCATCTGGCCTTCCAGATCTCTCAGTGTACCCAAAAAAAAAAATTCTTTAAGGCGAATCCTACAACTGTATTTTCTCAAATAGAGATAGAATAAAAGAGAGGGATAGGGGGAGAGGGAAATTCATCATAGACACATTTGCTGAAAAAGTCTGGCAGATGAACAAAACATGATTTTTTGAGAGGTTCTGTAATGGATAGTTTTTTTTCTCACTTATGTACTTATGTGAAGCTAGGAAAGATAGTAAAGTGCAAAAAAAAATCTACCAACTTAAAAAAAATTACAAAATCTTAGCAGCTTTGACTGTAGTGACTTATAGTTAAGTTATCCAAATGCACTTAAGGCTGCCTTTTTATTTCCTTTCATTTTGACACCATAATATAATGTTTCATTTCTCAAAATCAGGATGCGAATCAGGTAGATACAGTTAAATTGATAAATTCTACATCTGTGATTTTCTCTTCAGCAGTAAAAATAATGTCATCTCGCAAGGTCAAAGATTATTAACCATAAAACACTAAAACTGCTGAGTTAAAGATATTTTTTCTATCTCCTAGAGGAAGAGTCCAAGAAGCGTATTTGAAAATTTCACATTTTTTTCCCACACAGTAGTTGGGTTACAGTTTTATTTTTAAGGCATAATTAAACAAATATGCCCACTTTAGGGAGATTTTTAAACCATTCAATTCAGTTTAGGTTAACAAGACATTGAAATCCATAATAAAATATGTTGCTGAACTGTTGTTGTACTTAATGATTTCTTCATGCCTTTTTCCATGTTTTATGTATTTCCCTCACATTATTTTGGAAGGGAAAGTATAGTGAATACGGTTTTTGATGCTAACAAATAAGATGAAATCCTCCTAGTTACCCAAGATGGCATTTCGAAAACATGTTTTCTTAATAATCTCTACTGGCAGAGGTGCCTGGGTGGCTCAGTTGGTTAAGCATGCGACGTTCCAATCTTGGCTCAGGTCACAATCTCATGGTTCATGGGTTCGAGTCCCACATGCGGCTCTGCAATGACAGCAAGGATTCTGCTTGGGATTCTTTCTCTCTCCCTCTCCTTCTGCCCCTCCCCAGCTTGTGCATTCTCTCTCTCTCTCTCTCAAAATAAATTTTAAATTTTGAAAAAATTAAAAAAAATAATAATCTTTACTGATTATCATTTAAAAATTGTGGGAACTCTAGTGAGGCACAAAACTAGCTACCATTAGAATAGAAAGCTTGCTGGATCAACAGAGTTTATTCTTTTAGTTTTTCTTTCCTTTTTAAAATTTTTTTTAAAAAGTTTATTTATGTTAGAGAGAGAGACAGAGCACAAGCTGGGGAGGGGCAGAGAGGGAGGGAGACACAGAATCTGAATCTGAGCTGTCAGGACAGAACCTGACGTGGGGCTCAAACTCACAGACTGCAAGATCATGACCTCAGCCGAAACTGGATGCTTAACCAACTGAGCCACCCAGGTGCCCTATTTTTTTAGTCCTTCTCGCCCAAATTGCTACCCACAATTTACTTTCAGGGCTATGTTTCCTAAACTATTTATACAATTGTCAAGGACAAATTCTGATATTCATACTGTGCTGTTTTCACATTGCTCCATTAAGAAGAAGTTTCCTAGGGACTAAGGAATCTGTTTGTTTTATTAGATGCCTTGTGTTTGTGGTATTTCTTTTAATGAGATGATCAATTTATGGTTAGGATTATGACAAGAGTCCACAGTCCTTTTGTTGGGATGGAGGTTGCCTCTCCATGACTGACAAAATCCTTTAGTGTCTTTGACACATTCTCTGGCCATCAACAAATTACAAAATAAGACTTGGAGTGGGTAGAATTGAAGAGCTCTCCAGAGAATTCATTGCACTGCTGGCTCTATCCTAAGAGAGTCAGTTTTATAGGCCAGCCTCAGAGCAGTAACCTGGATGCCCATTCTGGATTACTAATCCTAGATTTCAAACTAAAATAGAAACCATGAAATGAGAGCTATACCAAACTACTTATAATCTAATTAGATTCTGATATTGCAACCCAAAGGGCAAAGCAAAGGATTTTCCTTATTAGAGTAGAAATCTTGAAATGCAGTTTATGTATAGGAAAAATGAAGGAAATCACAAGACAAAAAGGTTCTTAGAGATTTCTAGATAAAAAGGTTGAGAGTAGGAGACATTTTGCACTTTTTTACATGGGTGACATATAGTGTTAGCTTGTTAGACCCTGGAACATGAATCTGGAAGCACCCAGAAGTAAGTATTGCAAGTGCCTCCCTGAAACACATAGTCTTCAAGGTCCTCATGGGGGAGAATCTGACCAATTTTAGGGAAATACCACTTGAATATTTATCTTTTCCCCTTTCCCTTATATGTCACTCAAAAAGCACCCTAAGATACATATGGAATGGTGAAAAAGCATTGTGTCATTAGCAAAACAAATGTATGGCCTTCAAGAGTTGCAGCAGATTTAAGAACAGTAGAGTTGAATGAACTAGTCATTCTGGCTGGCTCCTAAAATAGGAAATGGAATAAATGCCTTAATCTCCGAAAATACTAAATGCACTATCTGGTTTGGTAAAAGACTTGGGCTTTTTAATTGC
The DNA here is from genome assembly GCF_018350155.1 of Leopardus geoffroyi. Lineage (NCBI taxonomy): Eukaryota > Metazoa > Chordata > Mammalia > Carnivora > Felidae > Leopardus > Leopardus geoffroyi. The sequence continues at coordinate 79,258,710 of NC_059337.1, forward strand.
AGGAAAGCATTTAAATCTTAATCCATACATGGTAAAAGAAAGAAAGAAAGAAAGAAAGAAAGAAAGAAAGAAAGAAAGAAAGAAGAAAGAAAGAGGAAAGAAAGAAAGAACTCCATGGAGAAATACACAAGAAAAACATGCCACATAAACGCTAAATAACAGCAACCAGGGCAGTATTCGTGCCAAGTAAAACTTTTTTTTTTTTTTTTTGTCAATTAGTTTAATGTCAAAATTGAATCATTTCAAACACTCACGTAGCACGACTTTACTAATCGCTATCAAGTGTGGCCCAGTCCAGATGAATCCAAATGTCTCTCCAGTTCCCAGATCAGCACTACAGGGATTTCTGTAAGTGCTTTCTAACATCCATGAGCAGACAAACAGCACTCGGCAAATGACGCTTACAGACTTTCTGTGGCTTCGTTTTCCTCATTCTCTTGCTTCCTATTCCTATACTCTCTGTCATAGGAAAGAGTAGGACCTGCTGCTTACAACAATGCTGGAGAGCATAGATGAGCTCTCGAATTTAAAGTCATAAAACACAGTGTGCAAAGAGCAGCATTTCAGCTCCTTCTTGTTTTTCTTCTTTTTAAAAGGGTTTCCTTAACTTCTGGACTAAGGAATTTGGACACCTGAGTTCTTTTGCTTTTGAACTCATCTAAGAGATATTTTCTATCTATTGCTTAAACCCCTTCAAAAACTTTTTTTTTCTACCCTCACCTGGATGCTAAGAAGAAATTTAGTATCATTTCTAATGTGTCAGACTAAAGGTGGCATATTAACTGGTGTCTGACCATGCATGAGGGGCCCCTTTTATAAAGCCTTAGGGAAGAAGAACCAGGAGTGTGCTCCATGGAAAAGGTAAATCACTCATCATTTTGTTTCTGAGAATTGTTTGGGAGATTTTGGGGGAAACCCCACTAAAATGAAAAAAAAAATGAAATAGTCTGTAATTTAGATCTGGCATCGCTACACACAAATTCTATGATTTGGTCAAACTCAATTTCCTCTTCCACAAAGCTATGGGTAGTCATATACATTTCTGCCAGCAAACTAGTAAATGTGAATGCACATAGTTATAGCATGAGCCATAAAAAAGTCATAATTTTTGAAGACCCAAATGGTCAAATATCAGCAAATTTATATGGGTTCTGACACATAGCAGAGGTTCAAATTTGATTAGGTAATTATCCATAATATTTTTTCCTTTCTTCTTTTGTTTTCTTCTCGAAATTTTGCATATAAAATACTTGCTTATTTGCATATGAAATTATTCTTTCAAAACTCCTTATCTTTCCACTAAGCATAACATCCGGTTAAAGCGTATCTCACTGAATATATATATATATATTAGTATAAAAATGATTAAAGAAATCACCTTCAGCTTGTCTCGTCCAGACTCACTAAAGTATATCCACTGATATTCATGCTTGCTAATATTTTCTAATAATCTTCAGAGGTTTTTTTCTCCTTTTGTTATGTTTGGAAAATATGAGCATTAGATAGCATGACTGTGTGTTCAGACTGCCAAATGCCAATAAGAACAGACCGCACAGCAAGAGAAGTGCTTTTGTTTGACAATGTGTTATACACTATTGATAATGATCTCGAAATTGAAGTTGGTACTCTTGCCTTTTGCTCAGCGATATGAAGTTTTTAAATTGTCTTCATTTCAATTAAAGAGCAATGGTTAGTGCTGTTGTTTATGTTCATCCCGCCTGTCAGTGTATGTGTGTAATTAGAACATGTAAGGTTTTAGTCTCCCAAATGCTTTTGAATTTTGTCCAGGACAACATATTTCTGAAGGTATTTGCATTTATTCACCAGAGACTATTCATGATGTTGCTTGTTTTCTTGATTAAATAGTGTTTACTCGGAGCCTCCTATCTCTCCTCTTCCTGATTCCTAAGCCAGGAGCAGCCATCATCATAGCCCATGATAGATGCGGGATGGACCCACAGGTCTGTGGAATTTTCTTCCTGGAAGCCTTCAGCTAACATTAAGTAACTTAAATTCTCATTGCTCACATTATGCTTTGGAGGGAAATGTGGAAAGAAAAGAGTTGAGATTCTCACTTTCCCCCACTATGCAAATGGCTTAGTTTACAAATGTCAAAGTCTAAGAGTAAGTGACTTTCATTGTTCATCACAACAGCTTCTCTAGCTAATAAATGAAGATAATTGTCCTTGTCTCATACTTGAAACTGGTGCTGAAGGTCGTGCAAAGGCCTTAGAGAAACAGGTAAAGAAAAACTGATTCAAGTCTGTGTTTGTATTTGTGTATATTTGTCAACCTTCAGGACAAAAGCGGGACATCCTGCCTTGATGGAGAGAAAATTGCTGGATTTCAGTGAATCCCAAAGGTGATACAAAAGGAGACATTCTCCCTTAAGAGGTTCTCCATGAATGACCCCAGAGATGGTTGCTGGAATGCTGAAAGTAATTTCAGGTTGTCATTTCAAGTTTCTAAGAATGAATTCACATTCTAGTGAAATGCCATATACGTATTTAGAAGCTCTCTAAGATCCCTTCTTAGGGATCTGACAGGAGAATCCTGTCATCAATAAGTGGTTAATATTTGAGGATTGCTAAGGATTTAGCAAGGACATCAGGCTTCACTATCCAAGTTTTGGTTGTCTTTTACCACAAAAGACAACTTGAAATTTTTGTACTTCCCCGAGCTCTTAGCTGAGGAAAAAAACATGTACCCAATAAAGGAGAACTTTTTATAGGAGACTTTACTAGCTGGACACTCATTCCAGTTTACCACACCTGCAACTTTGTAACCAGAGAGGCATGTGATATTGTGCTCACAATAGGAAGTGGGCATAAGTTCCTGAAGAGGCTTCTGTTTTTGTTTCATTGCCCTGTCCCAGCTTGCTTACTGTGGGGATGGCAGCATGGAGCTTGGAAGTGGAACAGCCAGTATATAACCCTAAGAACAAAAGTCACATCCTGAGAATGATGAACTAGAAAGCTAGAAGGAGCCTGGGTTCCTGGTGGCATCATGTGGCCACTGTGCCATCCCTAGACTGCCCTTCATGGGGATTCTTATTATTGAACATAAATAAGCTCCTTTCTTATTTATACTACCGTTGCTCAGATATTCAATTTCTGGAAGCTAAGAACTATTACTACTGAAACAGCCCCCACCATTCCATTCTCTACACTTTCATTTACGTCCGAGTTAGGTGAAGATCTTGCTAAAACATGGTTTATTGGGTCCATAGTAGGTCTGCGGTGGCACCTGAGAATTGCTCTTCTAACAAGTTCCCAGATGATGCTGATGCTGATGATCTGGACTCCACACTTGGAGAACCAATGCTCAGAAGAATGATTTTTCTAAAACATAAATTTCCATATGACAAGCATTTGCTGAAACTACGTTAGTATTGCACCTAGATTCTTCAAAGCAAAAGCCAAGCTCCTTGCAATGGCGACTAGGTCTATTCCTCCATCTTTATCTTTGCATCTCTTCCATGTTGACCCTATGCTCCTGACACACCCAACCATCTGTAGTTCACGGGTAACATGCTATTACTCTACGTAGCCACTTTCTAATAAACTTTTCCCTCTGCCTAGAATAGTCTCCTCTATCATGTTCTTGACCATTCTAATTAGTCCTTCAAGACTCAGTCTTCACTTGGCTAAGCCCCTGAATTAAAAACCGTATGCTATGAAATAATTGTTTATTTACTTTTCAGTAAGTATAGTCGTAAGTAAGTCTCATTCGTGAGTAAGTAATTCGTGAGTAAGTAATAAGTAAGTCTCATTCGTGCAGTTTTCTTGGAGTGCAGTCTAGGGCATTCAGGCCTTCGCCTTCATAGCCCTAGTGCCCACCATAGGCGCTGAAACATAGGAGACACTCAGTACAAAGGCTTGCTGAGTGGAAGACTATTTGCCGAAGCATCAGCAAAGCTATGTGTTTATGGTATAGTTCTTTTTATACACTTGGGCTGTAATAGAACCTCCCTCTTACTGTAGATCTGTTTATTGTTTATAAAATATACAATTTAATACTTTATTATAATCACTTTCATCACTGTTTAAAAATAAATTTGATGGGTGACCTCTGAACGGAGTCCTTTGCAAGGGACAAAGCCCTTATTTTCTCTCTCTCCTTTTTATTTTATTTTATTTTTTTGATGTAACAGAAATTGAAACCAGAAAATTCTCACAGAACAGATGCCCTTGCAATTGAAAAGCACTCCCTCTAATAATGCTTGGCATAATTTTTGTTAGGTTTGTATCTCTGGTATAATTACATGATGATTTTAATGGAAATTATAAAGAAGTATTTTACAAAGGAATGGAATATTTTATGTGTAGTTATATGTAAATTTACTCTTATAAATATGCAAGCTTTCTTTCTCACATGGGTATTTGCTTAAGGATCACTCTGATAAATGCAAACAAGACTCATATTATTTATTAGAAGATTGCTGAGATATATAACAGTAATTGTCATACCACTCTGTAGAATTCACTTCCAGAATCTGCTGTTGTTCCTATTGACTGATAATGCACAGTAAAAATTGCCACATTTTAAAATTCTGTTGAGATATTAAAACATCTAAGTTTTATTTTCTTCAGATGCATAAATCATTTTTATATGCATGTTGCCATTTACCAAGCCAATCTGGCTTTCAAATGAGGCAATAGCTCTAGTTTGTGTGGTATGATTTCTGAAGGTATCATTCATATCAATGTTAATTGAATAATAGATAAGAGAAAAATACCAAAAGATAAAGGAAGCCTAATCTTTGGAACCTGGTATTATATGATAGAACATACCATAAGAGGAATGTTTCAGTACTAGCTATGTTTTCCCAAGATGAAGTTTGAGGTGCAAATAATGTTAGTGTCCATTTCAGAGCGAGAGATACAAGATTACTCTTTCCTCTTACAAGCTAAATAGCAGCGCTTCCACAAGAAAATTAAAAAACAAACAAACAAACAAAAAACCCTTGAGTTCAGTTCACTTCAATTAATATAACAAGCACTTGTTAAGAGTCTTCTACTTCATTAGAACGGTTTAGATACTCTGGGAAGCACATGAATGCATAGATGCATAAGAACATATGGGTAAACACTAAAATTATATTGCAATGCTTCGTATTTTAGGCCAACTTCAGAAGAGCAGTGGCGTGAATTCAGCCACAGCAAGTGCCCATTGCTTATTTCTTGATTCCCTGTGCATCGAAATGTTTGATACTGAAGAGATCCTCTTGTTTCCTAGGTGAAAATAAGGAAAGGGTGTGATGGGTCCCTAAAGTGATACTTAGCTGTTGTCAGAAGACTCTCTTTAAAAGTCATTTAAATTCTGAGGTGTGGTCAGAAAATGATAGGAGGTTAGATACCTCTCAAGACATATAAATCATGTATTGTTGAATTTTCTAAGATAGACACACTGTTTCCCTTTTCCTTCATTTTATGGCATAATACCATGTTGGAATAATCAGGTAGCACATTAACACTGAGGCAGAGGAAAGTCCCAATGCTTTGATTGTATGGCTGGCACCATGTCTTTATGTCAATCATGAAATCTAGAATCAGAGTCCTCTCCAGGGTAGTGCCAATGGGGGTAGTTCCTCCAGACCCACCCTTGGTCTGCGTTTTCTCATGCAAGTAGCTACTAGGGAGAGTAAGGAAATTAACTCTTTAGGCATTTTGTCCTAGGGGAACTCCTGGCTTTGAAACATTTATACATCTTTCCCAATTACCAAGCAAATGAGACTGTCTTGCTGGCTGTCTCAGGTATGTTGCCTTTATGTGATTTGTTTTACCACAGTTATTTTTAGCCTGATTGTATTGTTAGGAGTGTAGATGGTATCAATGCCTTGTGCACAGACGCTTTTCCACGTGTATACCTTCCCCACCAATTGGGCTCCGTCAGTTCAACGTGGTTTGCACCCTATGGGGGTCATTCCCACAACACACTTGATCTAGGCATTTAATGTTGGGCTACCACAGTCCCTGTCTTGACTCTTTACCTTTGGACCTACCTGATGGCTTTTGGACTGAATTTTCTTACAATGGGAAGGAAAAGGAAAAACAGGAAAAAGCTTTTTGTTAAGTCCAACTTGTTTTTACGTATTAAAATCATTTATAAGTATTCAGAAGGCTTTTTAAAAATTGGTCCTTTGAGAACAAGTCTCCTGCAGGAAAGTAGGTTTAGATCTATTTTACAACTATAGTTTTAAATACCAACAAAACAACTATCAGGGTTGGGATATGCTAACAAAACAATATTATCTTTAGTTTCAGCCTTGGATTGGACCAAAGAGAAGCAGATCGAGTGAAGAAACTTGTTTCAATTAAATCATACATAGGATCAGAGGGCAGCCAGGAAAATAAAGACAAGATATAAACTATCAGTAGAAAAGGTCAAAACTTAGACTGTCCAGTTCTGATGGCCTAAATCCTGAGGTCCAGGTAGATTCTAAATAGCTCTACCTTCTTCAGATCTCATATATAGAGACTTTATTACCCTAACATGGTTTTAGATGAAAGTAAACAGTACTTGAAAATATTGACAATATTTGAAATACTCTTCAAAATGCATAGGAAATTTTTCCTCTTTAATTCTTCCTTTAAATGTTCTTGGTTTCTGGTAAGCCCTCATGTAGACAGACTTCTGTGTATTGACTTTTTAATAGTTTATTAACTTCTCACTATGTGCTAATTAGGTAGATAAGTTCAGTGTCATGTGTCAAGTGTTATGATCCAGATAAGAGCAGGAGTCTCTGGATGCACATATGATCATCCCCTCATGGTATGTTCAGAAGAGGTTCCCTGGAGCCTATTTCTGAGCACCACATTGAAGGGAGTCAAGTGCAAATAAGTATGGGGTCAGGAGGTATGGTAACTTAGAAGCTTGAGAAAACGTGTTCACAGAATCATAAGTCACTCAGTTGTTGGTTCTTAGTATCTAAGGTGGGGGAAGGTTGTAAAAGGCAGTATTCTAAAGGTGTCCCATCAAGATTTGTTTACCTTAGTTATTAAATCAAGCCCTGATCTAAGGGCTGCTTGAAGAGACTTTGTAGATGTAATTAAGATTAAGTTACTGAAAATGGAGAAATTATCTTGGGTTATTGGGTGGGGTAAATCTAATCACCGGAGTCATTCAAAGCAGGGCAATTTCTCCAGCTGGAGTCAGAGAGATGCAGCCAAGCAAAGAGGAAGAAGGGAAAGTAAGACACGGGATGCGTGAAAAGTAGTTGACCTGCTGTTGATGGCTCTGAAAAAGAGAGACAGCAGTCAGAGAATGTGGATGGCCTCTGGAAGCTGAAAATGACTGTCAGCTTAAGGCCAGCAAGGAAATCAGGACCTCAGTTCTATAAAAGCAAGGAACCGAATTCAGCCAATTTGAATGATCCTGGAAGTCGATTCTTCTTAGAGCCTCCCAATAAAAGCCCAACTAGCTAAGACTTTATTTTTATTTTTGTGAAACCAGGAACAGAGAAACCAGCCTAGTCTGACTTCTAATCTTCAGAACTGTGAGTTAATAAGTTGGTGTTATTTTCAACCTCTAAATTGTGGTAATTTGTTATGGCAGCAATAGAAAACAAAACAGGAGTAATTGTGAATAATGACAGTAGAAGCAGTGATTCTCAACTGTACCTAATATTGCTCCTGGTGGGAGGGGGACATTTGGCAAAAAATAGAGACATTTTTGTTTGTCACTACTGGGACAAGGGGTAGAGTGGTTGAGGAAGATCGGGACATGTTTGCTACTGGCATCTAGTAGGTAAAGGCTGGGGATACTACTAAAATTCTATAATGCACACCCCAGAGCGAAGTATTATGTGGTCAAAAATATCAAGGGGAAGGTTGAGAAATTCTAGATGAAAGTTAGGCAAGTATTGGCTGGATCATCAAAGGTCTTACCGAATTTATCAAGTCTTAATCTTACAGAATTTGCATTTTATCTCCAAGGCTATGAACAGCCATGGAAACTTGTTTTGTGCTCTTTTCTCCCTCTAGCTACATGGGAAATATGCTATACTTCTTTTATTGAAAAAAAAACATGCAGGACCAAGCTAACTATTAGAAGTAGTTCTATTTACCAAACATTAACAGAAAAAGTAGCTAATAAACTAAATCGTATCAAACTTCTTTGTTTCTAGTTTAACATAAATAATTATTTTTTATGATGCAAGTGGTGATTTAAAAATTAATAATAATTGCCAAAAAATGACTTATAATGTGCAGTCATTCTTTTTTTTATTTTTTATTAAAAAAAATTTTTTTTAACGTTTATTTATTTTTGAGACAGAGAGAGACAGAGCATGAATGGGGGAGGGTCAGAGAGAGAGGGAGACACAGAATCTGAAACAGGCTCCAGGCTCTGAGCTGTCAGCACAGAGCCTGATGCGGGGCTTGAACCCACGGGCCGTGAGATCATGACCTGAGCTGAAGTCGGACGCTTAACCGACTGAGCCACCCAGGCGCCCCTAATGTGCAGTCATTCTTAAAACAGGAAACCTAATGATATTTTTGAAAAAAAAAATATTTAAAATATTTTTTAATGTTTACTTTTGAGAAAGAGAGAGAGAGAGACTGAGAGAGAGAGAGAGAGAGAGAGAGAGAGAGAGAGAGAGAACATGAGTGGGCAGGGAGCAGAGAGAGAAGGGGACAGAGAATCCTAAGCAGACTCTGTGCTGACAGTAGAGAGCCTGATGTGGGGTTTGAATTCACAAACCATGAGATCATGACCTGAGCTGGAGTCGGATGCTTAACTGAATGAGCCACACTGGTGTCCCTGAAAAAGTATTTTAAAGAAAAGACCAGAAGTGTTTACATAATTAATTTCCTGTGTCTTTGTCTTTGTGAGGATGGCTCATCACATTAGTGATTTTTCTTATACACAAAATCCTCTGCTTGCTTAGTTCACTGTGTAATTGGGCTATTGGGCGTCTACTTCCTTTAAATCCTTTTGCCTTAATCTTTTACCTTTTCTTTTTGTTAAGTTTATTCATTTATTTTGAGAGAAAGAGAGCACATGTGCATGGGGTTGGGGGGAGGGGCAAAGAGAGGGAGAGAGAGACTCCCTAGCAGGCTCTGCACCATCAGCACAGAGCCTGACACAGGGCTCGAAGCCACAAAACCGTAAGATCATGACCTGAGCCAAAATCAGGAGTCAGAGGCTGAACCGACTGATACACCCAGGGGCCCCTACATTTTATTTTTAATAAGTAGGAGCACGATTGCTGGCTCTCATGGCTAAGACTATGTTTATATATATATATTTTTAATTTATCTGCAACCTGCATTCTCCCGATAACCCTAGGACTGTTGATTCTGTATGCGACTTAAAAAGTCAGGAATAAAAAGAAGGTCTCTTTTATCTTCTTAATCTAATTAAGCTAATTACCATGTGTCATATTGATACGAATAATTGATGAGAATAATTTGAATGTCCAGGTGGTATTCATTTTCACTAACACAATTAAAACTTCAAATGAAAATAATACTAAAATATATTAACCATATATTCACTTAGTATGTGCTTGACTTACCACAGACTGATTTCTCCTCCTTTGATTTTTAAAAATGTTTATTTATTTATTTTTGAGAGAGAGAGAGAGAGAGAGAGATGGAGAAAGAAAGAGAGGGGGTGAGCAGGGGAGGGGCAGAGAGAGAGGGAGAGAGAGAAAAAGAATCCCAAGAAGGCTTCCTGCTGTGAGTGCAAAGTTCAGATGCTCAACTGACTGAGCCACCCAGGCACTCCATGATTTTTCCTCATTCAAAGTAATGGTTCCTAGTGACGTGTCCTTGTTGATTATTCAATTGTATTATTTTTTGAATTATTAAATCTCATAGTTAATGGTACCTTATCATCACTGGTGCATACAGGCCCTCTTATTTTCATTGATTTATTTAGTTTGTATGTGTTTATGCTAAATGAGTACTTTTTTTCCCCTAGGGACTTTAAAGTCATTTAAATGGTATAGAATGATGAATTTCATTATGTTTTATTTTTCACGAAGCATTCTGTTTTTGAGTAGTTCTATTTACCAAACATTATCCACATATTCTACCTGTATTCATTCCCTGATACTAGCTCTCCCAGTGATGCACATCCAAGTGATCTTCAACTCTCACCACATAAATGATGAACATCTTCATAAATAAACATGGACACTTATTTGCCTAAGCATGTAGGGCACATCAGCAATTTCTTTGGGATACACACCATGGAGCAAAAATTCAGAATTATAGGATATTCATCTTCTATAATTAACTAAACTATGTCAGCAATCTCTACTCAATGAATACTCCAGTTTACCAGCAGCAACAGAGGTATCATCAGTTTTCTGGTTTTGTTGGTGTTTTAGCTATGAAATAATAATACTTTAATTGAAAATTATGTTTATTTGATTATTCATAGCTTTGAACATTTCTTCATGTGTGTGTTAGATTTTGGGGGTTCGTTTTATGCAAATTGCCTGGTCATGATCTTTGCTTGCTTTTCTATAATAGTTGCTCTCTGTCTCTTGTTAATTTGTAGGAATTCCTTATACATTACAATAAACCCTTTGTAAATGTTGTACATTGCAAAATATATTCTCAATTTTGTCTTCTGTATATTAACTTTGTCTAAAGTTACCATCATTGAACAGAAAGCCTTAATAATGATTTAATAAAATTCATCTCTTCCTCATCCACATGGTTTCGGCTTTAAGTTTTGTTTTTTTGTTCTTTAAGTCATTTGCTGACCTTGGCTCTCAAAGATATTTGCCCACATTTTACTCTATTAACTTTATAATTTTCCCTTAGAAATATGAGTGGTTTTAATTAACTTTTTTGGTTTCAAAATATTTTAGACTTAAAGAAAAATTGTGAAACTAGTTCACAGAGTTCCAATATATCCCACACCCAGTATTTTCTATTGTTTATATTAGTATGTTATGGGATGCCATTAATGAACAAAATTGATATGTCATTAGTAAAGTTCTTGATTGATTCAGATTTCTTTAATTTTTACCAAGTGTCCCTTTTCTCTTCCAGGATCCCATCCCACTTCTCCTTAGGCTTCTTTTGGCTGAGACACTTTTTCAGACATTTCTTGTTTTTGATGACCCTGACAATTTGGAGGAATGCTGGTCAGATATTTTGTAAAATGATCCTCTACTGGGATTTTTCTGATGTTTTTCTCAGGCTTAGGCTGGGGTTTTGGGTTTTGGAGAAGACTATTGCAGAGGTAAAGTGCCATTTTCACCATATCCTATCAAGGGTATATAGTTTCAACATGATTTATCAATGTTGAGATTGACCTAATCACCTGGCTGATACAGTGTTGATCATGTTTCTCCACTGAATAGTTTACTGTTTCCCACCCCCTATCCATACTGTACTAGCTTTTAAAGGAGGCCACTGTGCTCAGTCCACTAAGAAGTAGAGAATTATACTCAATCTTATTGAGGGTGAAGTATCTACAAAAATTAGTTGGAGTTCATCTATAGAGATTTGTCTACTCCTCTTATTATTTGTTTATTCAATCATTTATGTATAGTAGTATGGACTCATGGATATTTATTTACACATTGGGTAAATCCATTACTACTTTATTTATTGTGATACTCAAATTCTGCCAGCTTTGGTCTTTGGGAACTCTTTCAGTTGGCTTTTACACCCCTTGGACATATTCCAATCATCATGAATTCTTTGAGTACTTCCATATTTTCTGCCACTGCAAGATGTGCCAGGCATATCTTGTGTATTTTCTGCCCTAATCCCAGAATCAGCCATTTGTCCAAAGAGTCTTGGTTTCTTTTACAGGAAAATGGTATTGGAAATCAAGATCTTAGCACTAGATATACTCATTGCTGCTGGTGTGTTATGGGTTTTAGGCCCTCTCAGCTGACAAAACAAGGAAATAAAATCATGTTATAAATATATATTATAATCTCCACATATAATGGAAATCTCCACATACATGCAAATCTATAAGTATTTCTATATATAACCATCTGTACCTATACTAGGTTAAACATGAGTGCACACTGATGTCTCCAACTCCAATCAAATACCGCAAGCATCATTCCAAGCCTCCTTTCTTATCTGTAACTTCCCAGTCCAATAATAACTTATCATTCACTGTCCATTTAACTATTAAATTCTGGTAAATATGTTTATGCTTCAGAATGGTTAGCTTGTAGGTCCATGGAAAACAAGTTTATCAACTAGACTACAGTGCTTAATTACACTTACGTTTTTCTTTAGTCTTACATACTCCATTCATTTCCAAAGTTACTTAGGTCAACACCTTCTTACCCACCTCCAGGGAGATAGTTTCAAACTTTTGTATACAGTTATGTTATTTTATCATATTTTGCATTTCATCCTGACCTCTTAAACTTCTTAAAATTTGCATGTATTAAGGTTAATTCTTCGGGATGTGACATTCTGTTGGTTTTAACAGATGCATAATGCCATGAATCCCCCACTATATTATCATACAAAACAATTTTACTGCCATAAATAATTCCCTGTACAATCCTCTCCCCTACCCCTACTCCTGATCTTTTGACAACCACTGATTTTTTCTGCCCCAATTTTTTTGTCTTTCCAGAATGCCAAATTAATAGAATTATGCAGCATAAAGCCTTTTCAAAATGGATTATTTCACTTGGCAATATGCACATAAAATTCATTCATGTCTTTGTATGATGATAGCTTATTCCTTTTTTTTTTTTTTTTGCTGTATAGTTTTCCATTGTCTGAATGTACCATGGTTTAGCCATTCACCTTTTTGAAGGATAACTTGATTGCTTCCAGTTTTTGGTACTTGTTCATAAAGTTGATGTGAACATTCATGGGCTGATTTTTTGTGTGGACATAAGTTTCAAATCAAATCCAGAAATTGCTAGATCATATGGTAAGACAATATTTAGCTTTATAAGACACTGCCAAATTGTCTTCGAAAGTGAATGTACTATTTTGCATTCCCCATAGCAATGAATGAGTTTCCATCTCAGCATCTTTGCCAGCAATTGATATTGTCAGTCTTTGTTGGATTTTAGCCATTCTAATGCATGTTTAGTTGTATCCCATTGTTGCCTTAATTTGCATTTCCCTAATGACAAATAATGCTGGAAACATTTTCATACACTTATTTTCCATCTGTATATCTTTTTTGATGAGGTGTCTGTTCAAATGTTTTATTCATTTTTTTAATTGGGTTGTTTGTTTTTTTTATTGTTGACTTTTAAGAGGTCTTTATATACTTTGGATACAAGTCCTCTATCAGATAAGTGTTTTCCAAATATTTTCTCCCAGTTCATGGTGCATCTTTTCATTCTCTTAAAAGTATTTTACAAGGAGCCAAAGTTTTTAATTTACTGAACTGCAACTTATAATTTTTTTTCTTTCATGGATCATGTTTTTGATGTTTTCCCTAAAAGTTTATTACCAACCACAAAGTCATGTAGATTTATTCTTATATTTTCTTCTAAAAGTTTTATATTTTTCTCTTTGCATATGGTTCTATTTTGAGTTAATGTTTCTAAAGGGTATAGGTCTGTATCTAGATTCTTTTTTTTTTTTTTTTTTTTTTTTTTGCAGATGGACACCTAAATGTCCAGGACCATTTGTTCAAAGGGCTATCCTTTCACCATTGAATTGCCTTTGAATCTTTGACAAATATCAGTTGGCTACATTTGTGTGAGTCTATTTCTGGGCTATTTATCATCCATCGATTAATGTGTCTATTCTCCAATAACATGCTGTCTTCATTACTGTAGATTTATAGTAAGTCTTAAGTAGGGGGAGTCTCCAACTTTGCTCTTCATTATATTGTGTTTGATAGTCTAATTCTTCTGACTTTCTACACAAACTTTAGAATAATTTTGTCGATATCTATAAAATAGCTTGCAGAGATTTTTATTGAGATGTGTTGAATGAATAGATTGAGTTTGAAAGAATTGGCATCTTAATATTGAATACTCCATCCATGAACATGGAACCTCTATCCATTTATATGTATATATTTTATTTCTTTTATCAGTGTTTTGTAACATGTATAGGTTTTTAATATAACCAAGTTGACCTTTGTGTATGATCTTGGTAAGGGATCTGGTTATGTTTTTCTTCAAGCACTGAACACCATGTAGTCAACAATCCATACTCCCTGGTTGATTTGTGACTTTACTCTTATTGAATATTTAATTCAATAGACACATTTGCTTTTAAGGTCTATAGTTTGTCCACTGGATTTTTAATATTTTGCATCGATGTTATGTATAATTTTCAGACCAAATCTTTGAAATGAGTCCTACTCTGTGGTAGGAAAGTCACATTCTCTCTTTTTAATGTTGAATTAAAGATTCAATTCAAATATTTTATTCTAAATTTTTTTGTTTTAAAATTTTATTATAAAATTTTAAAATTAGTTAAAATTTAAGTAAATATGTAGAGTTCTTAAGAATTGCTAATTGGAGTTTTGATTAGAATTTCACTGAATTTTTGGAGAATTTATATCTTTATATAAATGGAAGAATAGAAACTGTTGAAGAACATGGACTACCTTTAACATATTTAGCTTTTCTTGTACCCCATGCTAATTTCTCTTTATTAAATTTTGTTTTATTTTTAAAAATATTTAAAATGTTTATCTACTTTTTGAAAGAGAGAGAGAGAGAGAGAGAGCATGAGGAGCAGAGAAAGGGAGGCACAGAATTCGAAGCAGGCTCCAGGCTCCAAGCTGTCAGCACAGAGCCTGATGTGGGGCTCAAACTCATGAACCATGAGATCATGACCTAAGCATGACCTAAGCAGAAGTTGGAAACTTAACTGACTGAGCCACCCAGGTACCCCTTGTTTTATTTTTGCTTAAGTTAATTATAATGTACTTTATATTTTTGTTATTATGAGTGTTACATTGTATTTATTATATTTTTCACTCAATTACTGCTACTTGAGATGAATGTGACTGATATTTGTATGTTTGATATTTTTCTAATATTTTTTCTAGTGTTTTAAACTTTTTTTGTAGGTAGGTGATTATATCATTCCCAAATAATGTCTATATTTTCACTTGTCTTCCAATTCTTAAATCCCTTGTCTTTTTTTTTTTTTTTTTTTAATTGCACTGACCCTGACCTCTAGAGCTAACCTGACAGGAAAACTTCTACTGGAGTTTCTCCAGTAAATATAAATTGATTGTAGAATTTTGGCACATAATGCTTAACATTTTGAAAAAGTTCTTTGTTACTTTTAGCTTGCTAGGTTTTGTTATAAATAATTGCTGAACCATATTAAATGTCTTCTTTCCTGCACTAAGGAGATAATTATCTGATTTTTCTCTTTTAAATGATTTGTATAATAAATTACATTGATACATTTTCTGATGTTAAACCAACCATACATTCCTTGGATTAATGCTACCTATTCATGATTCATAATTTTTTAAAATTATGTGTTCATTTACTAGTATTTTATTTAGCATTTTTACATCAAAGGTCTTGATCCAAATTACCTTATATCTCCTTTCTTTGTAATTTCCCCATATAGTTTTGTATCAATATAAATGAGATTTAAAAATTGACCTGACATTTTTTATTCTTTTTTATGTATTAGAACAACCTTATCCAATCAGGAATAAACTATCATATGACCTACTGTTTAACATTTTGTAGAATTGGTCTATAATAACATATAGAACTTTGTGATCTTAAGAGAGTGCATCTTTGACTACTGATTTCATTTATTAGCATTTTATATGGTATTGACACCTTTATATTTTTTTCTTGGACCAATTTTGGCATTTCATGTATTTCTAACTATCAGGTCATAATTTTAAGATGCTTTACTCCATATTAACTCTTGTCTTTGCTACTCATTAAATAAGTCTTCCTTTCCTAATTTGTAAATAAGATGTTATCACTAGACCAGTATGCCTCACAGAATTATTGTGTGGATCAAGACTTCAAGAATGTGAGTATTATTGTAAATAATTAAATGTAGCCAAAGACACATTATCATTTCACTTTAGATCAGAACTTTTGTTAGCTAAGTGATTAATAAGTCATCATTTTAACAGTGCTAGCTATAAGGCATAATAAATGCTACTAGAAATTCTGAGTTTCAGTTTAATCACCTATAATGTTAAAGGTTTTAACTAAGTTATTCTTAAGTTTTCTTCAAATTCTTTTTAACAAGGGCTTGATTCTTCCTAACAGTTGAATTTTTCAGTAATGAATTTGGAGCATTCATGAGTTACTCAAGTGAAGATTTACAGTTTCAAATATGTAAGTATGATCCTTAGCAGTTGAATGTCCAACTCTTGGTTTTGGCTCAGGTCATGATCTCATGGTCTGTTAGATCAAGCCCCGCATCAGGCTCTGCAGGAATAGAATGGGGCCTGCTTGTTCTGCAGGAACAGCATGGGGCCTGCAGTATAATGAATACTACTTGGAACTCTACCATCATAAAGACTTATTTCAGCTTGGGAAAAAGAAGCTTAGTACATTGATAACTTTTCATTATCTGGAATGTTCTGGAAACTGCTAAACTCACTATATGAAGCAGAGCAGCACTTAAAATCAGACTTCTGTTCTCTTGCAACTTTCTGTGGCAAGACCATTTGTTTAAGTCGTTATATTATATTCATACTGTGATGCAGACTGAATATATAGTAAAAATAGGAAGAGAGATTGGATCAACCAAAAAAATAATAAAGCTGGATATGTGCTTTCAGTGGACCATACACTGCAAGTGTTGTTGATATATGTTGAACCACAATTCCCAGAAGTGTGAATAGTCCAGTATGAGATAACTAAGGGTTGATTATACTCGGAAAATAAGTTACAGCTTCACATTCCGAGTCCAGACTCCTGATGTTGAATTACTCTGCAGCATAATGAGAGGACTATTTTAACCCAGCAAGAACATTCTATTACAAAGCAATTCAAAAATTGAAACCAACTTATTACACAAGGCAAATCCAAATGCAAAAATGGAATGAAAAGTAATGCAAACGATAACATTTCATACTTTGTATATAATGATAATCATTATTACATTAGATTGAATTCTGTACTCAGAAATGTTTCTTTCTTTTCTAATATGAATTTAATTCCTTAAAGGTTTATTCAACAACTTGTAATAAATGATGATCAATGGAAATCTGAAGAAAAGTTTCTAATGGCTTTATTACTGAAATGTATAATTTCTTTTTTTTTTTTTTATTTTTTTTTCAACGTTTATTTATTTTTGGGAGAGAGAGAGAGACAGAGAATGAACGGGGGAGGGGCAGTGAGAGAGGGAGACACAGAATCGGAAACAGGCTCCAGGCTCTGAGCCAACAGCCCAGAGCCCGATGCGGGGCTCGAACTCACGGAACGCGAGATCGTGACCTGGCTGAAGTCGGACGCTTAACCGACTGCGCCACCCAGGCGCCCCCTGAAATGTATAATTTCTACAAAGTTTTCAGGTAAAACTAAAGTGTAAATCTATAAATAGAAAAATTTCAAAATTGCAAAACTAAAATGTAATATGTAAATTTTAAAAATTTTGCTAAAAATATTTTGAGTTTTTTAAAGTCCAAGTTCATTTTAGGGGAGACTTATATGTTTGTTAATTTTTTTCCTACAAGGGTGACAGTCATTCACTGTATAATTTCAATGATTGCATTTTTTTTTTCATTTACAAAGGTACTTTCGGGGATGAACAAATGAACCTGACACATGTTTCCCCAATAGAAATCTTTTTGCACCATTATGATCATGAAGCCTGTACACAATATCTATCACAGAGTATGCAGGGATTCAGTATATGTTTGGAGAAAGGAATAATTATTTCCAATTGGTAGCACAAGAGAAAATATCTTGGAGAAGGTGGCATTCGAGCTACATGGGACACACGGATATGGAAAATAAAATGATTTGCAGTAAAGGAAATAACAAGAGGAAAATCCTATGCATTCTGTTTGTGCTCTCTCTCTCTTGCTCTCCCCGCCCCCCAACCACTTTCTCTGGTCTACCCTCTAGAGACATCAGACTATATAACCGGTACCTAAATACGCTATGCTCCTTTAGAGTTCAGTTCACATTAATGTATGGAATGCCCTCACCTTCTCTAAGAAAACCTTATCTTCAGAGGTCAATCTCATATGCTACTTCCCCGGAGAGACTTTTAAAGTGTTGGAACAGTACTGTGAAGTGATCAGAGCTGTGCTTTTGGAAGTTTAATATGACAGTAGGGTAGAGACGGTTGGAATTAGGTGATAGAGAAATGCAGTTGCATTAATGTGAGGAAGCAGGAACTACATATTAGATTATACCTGTGTCTAACAAGAGGTAGAGATGGTTGTCAGAGAGATTTGATTGCTGATTGACCATACTATATTTTGTGCTTCCTTATCTTAGAATAAGGTGATTTAAGATAAATCATAAACATAGGAGAAGGGGAAATATTTGGGGATGGAAAATAATCTATTGAATTCAAGTCATACTGAGTTAGAGGTGTTTATGGGGCATCTAATTGGAGATGCTCTGTGGCCACCTAGAAATGAGAATATGGAGCTTATCAGGACAAAGTATATAGAGTTTGTCCTCATACAAATGATGACTGAAATAATGAAACTAGACTAAAATGATAAGGAAGATGCACAGAAATGAGAAAAAGTTATTGCAGTTTTAACTGTGTTGCCTTAAATTTATTGTGCATAAATATCAGTATCAGATAACATGGGAAGTGATGAAATGTTAATATCTGAAGATGTTTAAAGATTAAATAGACTCCCTCCTGTAATATTTCGTTTAGTCAAAGGATTCATCAAGAACTCATCATGACCATCTGATTCTAATGATTTGACCATTAAAAACATTTTTTTAATGTTTATTTATTTCTGAGAGAGAGAGACAGAATGCAAGTGGGAGGAGGGCAGGGAGAGAGGGAGACACAGAATCTGAAGCAGTCTCCAGGCTCTGAGCTGTCAACACAGCCTGATGCAGGGCTCGAACTCACAAACTGCAAGATCATGACCTGAGCTGAAGTGCAACACTTAACTAAGTCACCCAGGCACCCTTGATTTGGACCATTTAATGATTAAGGAGTGAAACATACAATTTGATGTTAAAGGTTAATAGGCAAATCACCCTCCCCCCCAAATAAAAGGAAACAATGGACACACATTCCAATGACCATCTGTGACATTTAATGCAGTCATTTTGGTAAATTCTAGGTGCCATTTTTATGCTGTTATTGTTAAAAGAGATATTCACTAGATGGTGATTAGATTTTTAATATGAGCAAACGTTCTTTGTCTGTATGTAGAATAATGGATTCATCCATTTAATAAGTTAATTTAAAAAACCTATATATAGGGGCACTTGGGTGGCTCAATCAGTTAAGTGTCCAAGTCTTGATTTCGGCTCAGGTTATGATCTCATGGTTTGTGAGCTTGAGCACTGCATGAGGCTCCACGCTGACAGTGCAAAGACTACTTGGAATTCTCCTCCTTCTCTCTATGCCTCTCTCCTGCTTGCTCTCTATCTCTTTCAAAATAAATAAACTTTAAAAAATAAAACAAAACAAAAAAACTTGTATATCATACACAAGTGTTAAATGCATTTTAAAACAGCAGAGGTTACTTTATTTATTATTCTTTTTTTAAATGTTTATTCATTTTTTGAGGGAATGCAATCATGAGTGGGAGAGGGGTAGAGAGGTAGGGGGACAGAGGATCTGAAGCAGAGAGCCCAATTCAGGGCTCGAACTCAAGAACTGTGAGATCATGACCTGAGCTGACATTGGACCCTCAACCAACTGAGCCACCCAGGCTCCCCATTATCTTATTCTTGTTCAGAAACAAAATAGCTATAGTTCCTAAACTTACTTTTTTTTCTGTAATGATTCTTACTATCATCAAGTTGCACTGTTTCTGAAGCTTATATTTAGAATTAACTCAAAAATTAGGACTGAAACAAAAAATGCAGTATTACTGGTATCACCAATATTCAGTCTATTATTGTCACCAAACAAGGGTTGAGGGATTAGTCTACTTTGCTCCTGTCAGCAGTCATTTTAATCCAATTTATTTTAAATTGGACTTTTATTGAACAAAAAGCATAAATTATAATGGATTGAATAGTTTCTATGTAAGATGTTTATAGTTTATCTACCTTAATAATAAATAATATACATTTAAAGTATGATTGACAACACCTAACTTTGAAGAATCAAAACTTTCTAGTTTTTACCTTCATTTAACTTTACAGTTTAAATGTTGACTTACCTTCTGTCTGGGGCAATTTCCTGCTTAGCACTAGAAAGTAAAAGGACAGAATACCCCCAATCCTAGTCCTTGTGGGCTCACAATGTGACTTATTCAAATAATAAACAAAACAATCATACTTTGGGGGGCTAGGACCTAAATACCCATTGTGGAGTTTGTTGTAAAGCTATTTAAACTTTTTGATTCTTCCAGATTAACTGAGACTAAATATTCCATACAGAAGTGATTCAGTGACCTGATTTTGCAGAGTGAATTAAAATTTTCTAACATGTTTAATCCACATTATCATTTTGAAGAGCCTCAAAAACTATCTCTATGGGGTGCTGAGCTAAATATACACAAATGAGTAAAATAAATATGGCCCAAATACATGAGGAATTTAAATTCAGTCCCAAAATACTGACACATTGATTAGGCAGGAGTTCTTGTTGGTATGACTAATCATTCAAAGCAAAACCAGTTGACTGTTGTTCTTTTTTTCCCTTTTAAATAGGTGATGTGAATGTGAGCTAATGTCAACACAGTGCAAGACAACCATAATGTTATTTCTCATCTATTTGCTAGGTTTTCCTATTAAGAATATCTTATTCTCCCTTCCCAAAGCAATATGACCTCATCATGTAGAGAGAACTCTTCATTTTCTACATCTACTTTTTAACCATGTGAATCTGCATTTACTTAACAGCTTCCTGACCACACTTGTTTTGTTATAGTTTGGTTTTTCTCCAGCAGTGACTGTGATATTACCAAGGAGAAAAATCAGTTTCACTGGCTCCTCTCTGCTAAAGGAAGTTTAAAGCTGTTTGTGCATAATCTTCCCAAGAGTTACTAATGAGGACACCTCAGTCTTGCATCTAGAGATCGGAGAATTGAGGTATCCCTGAGCAAATGTGACAACAAAATATTCAGTTATGGATCCTATCTTGAAGGGTTTGAGGTGAATAGGAATGTAATCAGGATTTAGATAAGCATCTCCTTCTAACTTCTTGAAGAAAAGTGGGTTTGAGAATTTTAACTATAAAGATGGCTACCCCTGGATCTGGAAAGAGACTCCTTGGCACTCCCAAGGGCATTTAAATAGATAGCAGTGAAGTGATTCATCTGTATGTCTAATTTCACTTCAAATGTTGCAATAGATGTTTAGCAGACATGATTACCATCTGTCTTGACTCATATATAAAAGAAAAAAAAAAAAGAAAGAAAAGAATCTTTTCTTGGCCTAAGTGGCCTTAGATTGGAAGAAAAAAAAAAAGAGAGAAGGAAAGAGAGAATGTGTGAATATGCCTGAGAAAGACATTTCCAAAAGCAGAATAAAATGAACTAGGAGAGGAACAAGAAAAAAATGGAGAGAATGAGTCCAGGAACTCTGGACTAGAAACCAGATATATTCGTTGGAATGAGACAGGTAGTTGGAAACAAAGTGAATTCTAGGAGCTGGGAAGAAGTCTGTATAATACCAGGCAAACCAGTTAAGCAGCCACATTTACAGTAGGGTTCTTCCAGGCAGAGAGAATCAGAGGCTCAAGCACTGGCAGCATACAAAATGGCTTACAGGCAGAAAGGACACAGCACTGTTCTGGGATACCAAGATTAGTAGGACTCCATCTCTAATTAGAATTGAAGTAATTAGGCAGAGTTCCCCACATAGAAGAAATGCAGTACAACGCAGGTGACCCATACAAGATCTTAGGCCACAGCTTAGCTAAAACGGTACAGGTACTTCACCATTGAAATTGTGGTTTAAGATAGGGACTTAGTCACAGGAATAAGGGAAGCTAGAACTGATGCTCATCATTAAGGGGAACCAGTAGCAAGCTGGACCTGAGACAGATTTCCTAAACCAGAAGTCCTTTATTTTCCACTGACTGGGACAGGACTAATTGCATATATTAGAGGAACTCTGCTGTTTTATGTGGAAGTTAAGTTGCTCCAGAAGGAGGCATGTACAGGAAGGTATGAAGAACACATTTTGTATTTTATTCATTAATGATTTATCCCATCAAACATGTATATATATTTAATGAGTCTCTCCTATAATCAAAGCTCTGAGCTAAGCAGAAATGTTAAAGTATCAATCTAACATCAGAAGGTCTAAGTCATAGTTGTGAGGCAGATAAACACATAAACTCTGAAAAAAATACACCATTTTTTAAGACTATGGGAATACAGGAATTCCAGTAACTAAAGTTGGTAGAAGTCAAGAAATATCCCTAAGTAGGTGACATGTGAAATGAATCTTAAAGGTTAAGTTCATTTTTTTCTAACTGAAGAAATTGGGGGTAAAGGAGAAGGAATAAAGTATAGAGAAATTAATAATAATAATGGATGTCACTTAGAGTTATGTATGTCATCTTATTTAATCTTCACAACCCTTGTCATATGTACCAATATATCATTTTACAGATGTAGAATCCAAGGCTCTAAGTCATTTACCCGAGTTCCTAGAGCTACAAGTGAAAACGCTGGATTTTTATTGTTTTTGATTTGTTTTGCCTCAAAACACTTGCTCTTTCCATGATTATTCAATAATGCTTCTGACCTGTCCTAGGAGGTATGAGAATTGAAATATGTCAGGAGCGCACACTTCATGGACAATGGTTTCATGGGAATTGGTTTATTGGAATGGCACAGCTAGAGTGTGAAGGCCTTTGTGTGACTAGGCAAGAGGGAAGAATTATGTGTTAGAAGAACTCTCAAGTGATATGGTGTACTGAGATGGTAGAATATTCATCATTAGGGTGATGAAACTTCATTTTATTCTAAGAGTTGTCGTATTTCAGGACTAGAAAGAATTGAGAAAATTATGTTATTCAGCTCTTCAGATTTACAAGTAAAAAGACCAAGACCCATGTCAAGAACATAAAATAGTCTGAAATAAAGGTTTCTTTAGTTCTTCATGGGAGCTCTACTGAGCCTGACCTTCTCCCTTTTAGTGTAAGTGATGTAGGGCTATGATTGCAGTGAAGAAGTGAGCTCAATAAAATGAGCAAAGGGAAAGACAGTGTGTAAGGCAGTTGAGTATCATGAATAAGAACTAAGAAATTAGCTAGCCAAGGACTCATTCCTCTGGTTTTCTGACCCTTCCAATTTGATGGTTGAGATCTCACAGGATGATTGGGCCTGGAGAGTATAAAAGAGATTTTCAGATCATTAGTAATGGCAAACTTCATTATGAAGTTGATTTTTAAGTGACCAATACAATAATAGAAAAGTCAAAAAAAAAAAAAAAAAGAAAAAAGAAAAGTCAATTACCTAAGTATGTTCCTAAAATTATAGCCTTTAATTCTAGGATGATTTTGATAACTACAAACTACTAATAAGGCTAAGAATAATTTATGTACTTATTAACTAAGGACCTTCTCATCAAAAAGAAACTGAGCTGAGTAAGTTGATGTTAACAAAAATAGGAGAGAGAGAGAGAGAGAGAGAGAGAGAGAGAGAGAGAGAGAGAACGAACTTTCAGCTGTGTCCTAACTGTAGACTTTTCATCACTGTTGACAATGAAAATGAGAGTTATAAAGAACACAGCTGGAATTTTAACTCTTAAGTTGAGATCAAAGATTTGGCAGTTAGAAAAATCATCCCTTTCACTTGTAAACAAAACAAATCTTATATGGATGTCAGAATAAATAAAGTATTTCTTTTTTAAACAGTTACTGTTTTGGCTAAAATGTACTCATACCTATTAAAAGATTTAAGGTAGGGAATTTATCACTCTTACTGCCATCCTAACCTCAGACACAATTATTTAAAATGAAATAAATATATACTTAGCAAACAAAAAAGATATATTACTAATTGTCTACTGGGCAGTCAATTGCCAGTTAGAGTAGCCACTTGTGTAAACTCTGTCAAACATGCTGACCCAAACACGTCTCTAGCGATTTCCAACATCTGGCTTAAAAGCTTCCCTGTAATTATTTTCATTTTGCATAAGCAAAACTCACTAAACCCTGCATCTGTGGTGGTGATACACAAAACATATAAATTTGGAGGAATTCATTAGATAATGCTGAAGAAAATGCACCAATGGCACAACGCCATTTAACTCCTGTACTTTTGGTGAATTAGCCACCAGGGAAGGCCTTTTTCTCTTCAAAAGTTTACATAGACTATACAGTGCTTCTTGAATTTTTTTCAGCTATAGTTTTGCTGGGGTGTTTAATACCTAGAAATTGACATATAGGAAAGTTTTAAAGATGAGAGTATTTTTCTTGATATCTTTGCCATCTCTGATTTTCTGTAGAAGAAAACAGGTAATAAGATGATGCAAATATCAGATACACAGATAGGAGGTATTACATAGAATTTTTGCCACTATAAATCTTGAATAGTAGCTATGAGTCTTATTCTGATATGATTTTCTTGGGAGAATGCTTCAAACACATGTAACACACTGTTTTATCAAGCATTTTCCAAATTCTAATGGTGTACAGACGTACAGATTCTCAAGTCTGCAGATAGCTTAAAATCCTAAATTATAGACATACATTGATGGAGTATACATATTTTTTGACATAGAGAAAACCTGTCCATTGTATCATAACTTGTTCTAAACATGCTGTATTCTAATTTTATGTCAGAATGCCACAATAAAATACTACTTGATTATACTCTGACTTATTAACCTCAGCTAAATATACTCATCCATATCAAAATGTTCAGAATTGTTTTGAAGATGTTTATTTTCTTAGATCTCATATTTGGTTTGCTATTTTCCCCAAACTGTTCTAGGGAAACTGGAATAGTCTAGGTTGGATAATGTATATTTATTAGCTTCAGAACCACATCTGTGTGCTCAGATTGGAGGAAAGGTCATAAACACAATGAATGTTGCTAGGAAACCATGCCTTTTAGTCAATTTAGTTGTGAAGATGAAAGGGTTTTTTGGTACAAAGATGGGCTATTTGTATAGTACAATGAATAATCATTTTATTTTGATCTTTGAATTTATCATTTAAAAATAACACTTTTCATTAGTAGCTCTTCCTATTTATTACTTACTTGGGTTTCAAATGTTTGAAATTCAAGATGTGAATGTAGCTTTCTATGAAAAGAAAGAGTTACTGAAATTTTCATTTAAAGAAAATAATCTTGTTGGTGAAATGTAGGGATAGCTAATCCTTAGAGAAAGACATACAAATCATAAAAAGATTAATAATAAAATAACTAAAGTCAAGGAACAAGTAGCTAGGTCCCTTGGAATAACCAGCAAATTTTTTTTTAAAAAAATTCAAGTGGTGTAAACAACCCTGATGCTTCTTTTTGTGTTTCAAAACTACAGGACTGCAATCTTGGGAACTTTTCACAAAGATCAAAACAAAACAGACATGTTTTACTGGTCAACAATGATTAGATGCTCCTTGGACACAACTAAGTACTCTAATTCCACAGGGCTGTATTAGCCCACTTAAGTATCTAATTAGAAGCTTATGTTGGCTGAGCCTGCATCTATTGATTTTGAATCAGAATGTAATTTTAACCATGTAATTTTTAATTGGCTCCCTTTCCCTTGAACATTTAAGTAGTATTTGGTGGCACAGGTCATACTGATGGTAACAAATCCATCAGGTTAGTACTGCAATAGGCATCGGACTTTTTGAGTTTGTGGCTTATGTCCCTTCTTTTTATTACTGTTTCTCCCATTCTATTTGATTCTGGTGGCTCTGTAAATCACTTGGCCTAATCTTTCCTTTATAGAGCAGGTAGGTCACTCATGTAGACCAATCAGAAGAATGTGTTTGAGGTCACATGTGTTTGAGGAAGAGAAAGAAGACCAGTGTAAATGGAGCATAATCAAGGGCAAGGTGATAGGAAATGAGGTTGTAGAGACAGGCAAAAGCCAGACTGTTGTCTCATGCGCCAGAGTAAAAAGCTTTGATTTTATCTAAGTATAATGGGAAACCAGGGATTAGGCAGAAAGAAATGTGGCATGGTTTTGAAACCATCACCAAGGGGCCAAGCTAGCATTTAGGAGGCCCTTGTGGTAGTATTGGTGAAAAATGACACTGGCTTGCTAAGGTGGTAGCAATGGAAGTGGACAGAAGTTGATGGACTCAAAATAACTTTCAAAGATGGAGCTAACAAGCCATGCTGATGAACTGGGAATGCAGTATGGGGTTAAGAGTGAGATCAAGGATGAGTCTGCCATTATTAGCTTGAACAACAAAGGGTGGTATTGAAAAATTTGGGAAGGTAGGAGGGAAAGCAGTAGTGAGGGTGCAATTAAGAGTTCTGTTTTAGGAAAATTCCATCTGAGTACAAAGTGAACATGTTAAATAGGCAGCTGGCTATGACATTTGGAAAGACAGGATCAGTATATAAAAATTTTTGAGTCATGACTATGGCAGATATTTAATATTTCAAACCATGGTACTGAATGAGTTATCTAGGGAGAAAGTTATCCGTAGGAGAGAGAAAAGGATGGCAGAGTTCTTTAAACAACACACTTAATTTAAAAGACAAAAGATGATTAAGAGTAATTATGATCATGAAGTAAAATGCCACTTTTTACCCTTATTTACAAGATGCTTTTTTATATTCTGTCATACACATATTAGTAAACTAAAAGGTGTTAAGTATTCATAGGAGTCTATTCTTACCACTGTATGGATGGGAAAATTGATCACTGACAGATTATATGTCAAGACTCAAGACCTCACTACTGGTAAGTGATGGAGTTAGGCCCAGAATAGAGACCTTTCTAACTCTAATCTATTGCTTTTTCTATTATGCCATGTTGGAAACTCTTCACTTTCAAAGATTCAAGGCTTACTGGGGTTATTTGCCTCTACACTAGCATTCCCAGTTTACAGTGCTTGAGTTCCAATGTCTAATTAGTTTTCTATCCTAGCCTTTGTTCTCTAATGTCACTTCTTGCTGCAACCTGCCTCAGAGAGTTTCTCCCTCTAGTGATCTTCTGTTATTATGCTATGAGCTGTGAAAATAGATAATCAAGACCTAGAATTATTATGAATATAATAAGTTAAAGTTAAGTCTTTAAGAGACTCTGATTAGTTACATGCCATGACCTTTATGCATTGTCTTGGAACATATATTATGGCTATTCAGGCCCTTTCACTTATTTATTCTCTTGTTATTATTATATCTTTTGCATTTGTGTTATGAAGGGATCAGCTTGCCAAGTAAATGATTTCTTTGGCTAGTGCAACTTTTAACATTCATGCATCTTTTCCTTGGACCATATTGCATCAGTCCACGTTGATAAATGTCCTATAGATAGCTTTCATCCTCAATTTCTGGGATATCTGTTCTAAAAGATCAAAGGGAAGTTTTGATTTTTCTCTTTAGACAATGGAATTTATAAGAAAACAATCCCAAGCTAGGTCTGAAGAAAGAAGTCTACATTAAAAAAAAAAAAGAAAATCACACAGAAAGGGGGTGATTGGATCTTCTAGGAAGCAAGGTTTCTCTACCCATTCAGCTTGGGTATTTGGGGAGCTCGTCACTACTCTTGCTTCCTTGATTCTTTCTGACGCTGACCTTCAGTTTCCTGTGCTTTTTCCTTTGGCAGGAGGAGTCCTGTGCTTCCACCATTACATTCTTCTCATCTCTCATTCAGTCTAGATCACCACTGTGTTTAAAAGTTCTTGATGGCCAGTTCTTAGTACCTCCTCTCGCTAAATAGACTCCAGGGTCCTGGATTTGCCAGATCCTTCCTTAAGACATCACCAAGAAATTTCACTTTTGTTCATTTGGCAGTAGGGAGTTACTGGCAGAATATTAGCAGAGGAGTGGCATCATTTTGCACAGACTGTGTTGGCAGCAATGTAAATGATGATTCTGAAGGGATGTAATAAAGGTGAGTAAAAATTTATAAGGCAGAGTTTCCAGTGAGAGTTGAAAAGGGTACAAACTACCCAGTAATAATCAGGATAGACAGGAAAGGACATATTTTAGAGTTATTTAAAAGGTAAGTAATGTGGGACTTGATCATTCATTGGCATGTGGGATGAAGAATAGGGTATAATTACAATGACTCCTTCACTTCCAACTTGAGTCAGTAGTGACTCATGTCATAAAACATGGTTAAGATACAAGGGGAGAGATGGAGAAATAATGGGTTCTGTCTCAGTCTGGTGTAGTTTGAAGTGGGTCTGGAATTTTGGAGACAGTTCAGGGGGCCACAATAAGAAACTTGGGAGAAGTGCTTGGGTGGCTCAGTCGTTAAGCATCTGACTCTTGATCTCGGCTCAGGTCAAGATCTCACGGTTTGTGAGACTGAGCCCCATGTCAGTCTCTGCACTGACAGTGCAGAGCCTACTTGGATTCTCTCTCCCCCTCTCTACCCTTCCCCAGCTAGTGTGCACATGGACATGTGCTCTCTCTCTCTCTCTCTCTCTCTCCCTTTTTCTCTCTCTCTCAAAATAAAGTAAAAACAAAAAGAAATCTGGGAGACTTTAGAATATAAATGGTCATTAAAGTAATCTCAAACAGTAAGATACCCAGAGAAAGTATTTCAAACATGAAGGGAGAAGATGGAACACTACACAAAGGCCGCTAGAAGGTAGTTAGGGAAAGATTTCACAAGTGATAGAAAGTGAGGAGAATCAGGAGAAGTAGGTCACATAAGCTAAGGGAAGATAGAAAATAAAGGAAAGAGTGACCACTAGTGCTAAAAGCCTTAGAAAGGTAAGACAGATGAGGACTGAAAATTATCTACTCACTTTATCAACTGGGAGGTTATTCTTTTAGGGAAACTACTAACTGTGGGGTGGTGAGGAAAGAAGGCCAATTATGAGAGTTGTGAAGCAAATAGGTTTAGGAGTTGAAGCATGTCTAGACTGTTTGAAACCCTGTTTAGAAAAATAAAGGAGAAAGACAAGGCTATGGTTACAGTGTGAAGAGAGTTTAAAAAGCGTTTAGTCATTTTTTTCAACTTCTAGATAGGTATGCTTAATCTTACCAGTGTGGTGGCAAAGGCAGTAAAGAGAAGTGATAGAGTAGAGTCTGAGGGACAGGAGGGATGTGAGGGGAATTGCCTTGTATAGAGGGAAGGATATTTTATCCATGGAGAAGGAGGGAAGTGAGGATGGGTACAACTGATACAGCTTTGGGATGAGAAATGAGAGATTTCAGCTCTGATGGCATATATTTACTCAATGGGAGACCTAAGAGGTAAGGCCAAGACTAAGTAACAGCTTTGGGTATTCCACCTTCTCAAGGTTTCTAGGTTTTGTAACACAGATTATAAATGCAAATAATTGTTTTTAAATGATGAACCCTGAAATAATCAACCTTTGCACTGTTTAATATGCTAGGGACTATAGCGAGTTTAGATTATTATACAATAAAACCTTGGATTGCAAGTAACTTGTTCTGTGGGTGTTCTGCAAAACAAGCATTTATAATACATTTAACTTGATAAATGAGTGATGTCTTGCAATATGAGTAGTGCATGGCACCAAATGTCATGATAACAACTGAGCCAAAGGTTCTTCTCTCTCTCTCTCCCTCCTTCTCTCTCTCTCTCTCTCTCTCACTGCGAGATTGTGGGTGATCATCTTCCATGCTCAGATGCTTGGCCTCAGGCCACAGTGTTTGGCAGAAATCAGTGATTTTTCAGAATTTTGGAAAGTGCCCAGACCTGGCACTAAGCACCTTCAAAGCACCTATGGACAGCCCTTTGCTTTTCCATACAAGAGTAAGCTTCCATACAAGAGTCCTTTGCTTTGCTTCATTCTAGGTCAGGCTGCCTGCAGATACAGATCCTTTCCTCTGCTGACATATTGACAGTTACATTAAATACAGTATATGACAAGAGTGTATTAACACTGTACTGTAGTCAACATCCATGCGAGCGTACACAATGGCCCCCAAGTAGAAAAAGGTTGAAATAAAGGTGGTAAGGAGAGAAGTATGGCGGAAGTTAAGAAGGAAATCATCAAGAAGTACGAACAAAGTATGCGAGTGGCTGAAATTGCAAGATTTTCTAAGTCTACATCTGCATCTCCTTTGCAGAGGAGGAGGAGAAAAAGGCAAAGGAATCCCTCACTTCAAATGAAACTAGGGAGATGTGTAAAATGTGGGAAACAGTGCAAAATTCTGTAGAAAAGCACCACCCAAATAAGGCTGTAGTAGTGCCTTATTCGATGAATAAGTAGCAAGGAATCTGTTTAACAACAATGCAATGTCACATTTCCACGAATCCTCTAAAGGAGGCAAAAGCAAGCATCATTGGATAGGTTCATTGTTAAAAAGTTGCACGCACACCCACACACACACACACACACAAAAGATTCTACTGAGCCAATAGATAGCAGTGATTCTGTTAGAGATAGTGAAAATTGTCCTACATAATCATCTTCTCACTTGTCTCCTCATACTAGGCACAAATGTTTTCAAGGGTAAGTACAGGTTAATTTATTTTTCTTTATATTTTCTATTTTCTTTATTATTTTGTATTATATTACAGTATTGCAATCATTTTTATAAGAATATTTTTGGGTTGTGAAGCAAATCATCTGAGTTTCAATTATTTCTTATGGGGAAATTCGTTTTGATACACAAGTGCTTTGGATCACAAACACGTTTCCAGAAGGAATTATGCTCACAGACCAAGGTTTTACTGTACATCAAATCTTCCCTGCTATTTCCACAGAGCATTACCAGTATCAATTATATCTATAGTTAAGTTCTGGACTGATGAAGTTATCTTTTTGCAAGATCTTTGCATTAGTAATCAACTGACAGAAATGTCCATCTTTGAGGAGCACCTGGGTGGCTTAGTCAGTTAAATATCAGACTCCTGAACTTGGCTGAGGTCACGATCGGATAACTGTGACATCGAGCCACATGTTGGGCTCTGCACTGGACATGGAACCTGCTTAAGATTCTCTCTCTTTATCTCTCTCAACCCCTTCCCATTGCACACTGTCTACATACATACATACATACATAAATAAATAAATAAATAAAATCTTAAAAAAAAAAAAGAGATGTCCATCTTCAATTGTTTTTGCTTTAAGCTAAATTAGCCAAGTCATACAATTTAAGAAATAGATATACCCTAGTTTTATTTTAGTCATTGTTCAAACATAGAACTATAGGATATAGTCACAAAAGTAATTTTTTCTCATAAGTTTTAGTCATATGAATTCTGATGGAAATACATATTCCAATTCAAATTTCCCAGTTATGGACTGCAATCTCATTCATTTACTTCTTGCCCACCTCCTTAATATCTGTAGAGCTGTTTGCAAATTGGAAAACCAGAAACTGTAAATTCTAATCTCACCTCTACTTATACAAACAAAAAACCTTTTTGAATGACTCAGAGAAGTTTTGAAGCTATTGTTATACATTGCTAAGAGCAAAAAAAATCAGATACGTTTCAAAAGAGATCAGTTGAGAGGCTATGTGGTATTGTGGTTAGAAGTAAAAACTATAATGTTAAATAGATCTGGAGTCAAGTAATCATTCCACCACCTACAGATGACCTTACCTTCCTTCTTTATAAAATAAAATTAATAGGAGTGTTTACCTCAGCATTACTGTGAAAAGATCATTTATGTAAAATCTTGATGAAAACAGTTCACATAGTAAAAAAAATAATCAAGAATCATTTACTAACTGCCATAATAAAATACTATAAACATGTCTTCAAAGAATAAATCATCTTATATACTCAGTCTCTCAATGAAGATATGGCTTATTATTCAAACTTCTAGTCACTCACTTCCAAACCAAAATAAGAAAGGAGGTACAATATTACAAGAATTGAAGATAAGCTCTATGAAAAGTCTTTTGATCTTGATCTAGTATCTTTAAAAACTACATTGTGAAAAACTACAATGTTTAGGGTGTCCTGTAGACACTGGCAAAAATGCTGTGTGTGTGTGTATGCGTGTGTGTGATAAAAACAGAAATAATTTATGCTGTTGTAGAATTTACATCAGAATATTACAATAAATATATGTTAATGAGAAGATAAATCACACAACTGTGTTTCTGAGAGATCAGTATTAATAACCTTAAAGAATATTATGAATTATCTGTAATCAATTTTTCATTGAGAGCCAATGACATTTCACTGCACATAGAACCACCTTTAGGATACAATATCAACTTCTATTGATTAGTCTTAACCAATTTGGATAATATGCCTCTCAAAAGAAATATATAGGTATAGGTATAGTGTTAGGATTTAGATCTAAGGTGCACTAGGCCTGGAACACTCCCCAGCATTTCTAGGCAGAAATCGCAGTACACAAGTATTTTTTCCAACCAGGTATTTGAAGGGCCTGCTATAAGAGACTTTTGAGGTAGCTGAAGTTCTTGATATGCACTTCAGAGTTATAAAGAAATGATATAATCTCAGTAGATCAAAACCTCCAAGAAACAGGCACTTTTGTCTATCCTGTTCAGTGCTGTGTCCCTTGTATGGTGAACAAATGTAGCCCATACAGGGGCTCATTAAATATGTTTTTAATGAATACATGAATCTGTACCCTCCCTATAGCCTATGAAGAGAGAGTGGCTGGTAGAAGGTGGGCAGTATCATGGCCGACTCCCTAGGATGCAAGAACAATAACAAGAGAACAAAGGCTGGCTTTAAGTGCCAGCAGGAACAGAGATATATTGGCTAAATTCTTTTAAAAGGGACAGAGAGAGAGAGAGACAGAGACAGAGACAGAGACAGAGAGAATCCCAAGCAAGCTCCATGCTGAGCATGGCTCTAGCCCGCAGGTCTGATCCCAAGGTCATGACCTGAGCTGAAATCAAGAATTAGATGCTCAACTGACTGAACTGCCTAGGTACCCCTACCTTATTGCGTTTTAGTTTTGAAAAATGCAAAGACGCCAAACACTAGCATCGCTCTACTGAGGAAATTAAGAAGAAAAGAGAACGAAAGAAGCAGGTAACATAGAAAAATAACTAGCATTTTTTTTATGTGTACTTCTTTTCCAGGAGCTTATCTGAGGACATTACCATTCTTTTATTTCTCATAACCAGAGAATGAGGTGGCTGCCTTCATTTTACAGATTAGGAAACTGAGGCACAGAAAGCTTAAGTGACTTGCACAAGATGACCCAATTAGGAAGTGGTGAACTACTACTGGGTTTGAACTTATGTCATACGGCTCTAGAATGTACATTTTTATCTCATCTGTCTTCCACACATACAAAAGGTCTTCATGGTCATTGGCAAAGCCTCCCTCATAAATAACTCACTCAGTGGGATGCAGCACTGCTTGACATGTCCCTGTGCTTTCTGCCACTAAGTTGCCGATAGACAAAATGGTAGTGTCTCTGTCAGTTTCCTCATCAATGAACTTACTATTGTCCAGACCTATCCAGACCGCTTTGCTTGGATATTGTGTGAAATAACCAATCAATAATCGTAAAATGCTATGAAAACATAGAGTGCTAGATCCAAGTTCAATATTATTATATGAGTTTACAGTGTGACAGCACAGCCGTAAAGGTCAAAGCTATTTTGAACTGCATAGAGAAAGGCATGCTGATGTGGAATACAGAAGAAACTGTTTTTCTTTATAAAAAGGGAGATAGGAATTGAGGACATTTTAATGGAAATACTTCTCTTATTTGTAGGTTCTTTGGAACCCCCAAACAAAAAAATTAATTGGAAGACAAAATAAAGGGAGAAGACAACACCACCGCATCAAGCCGTAGTAAAGGACAAGAGTAATGGGGTTAGGATGAGGAACTAGAAACGTTGATCTGGGTAAGTGAAAATCCATATTAAATAGACCAACATCTGCAAACATTTGAAGTGTGTAAATAAAAAAAGAGGAATTCAGCCTTAAAATTAAAGGAGTGACTAGAAATAGAAAAGAAAAATGAGAGAGAGAAAGAAAAAAAAAAGGAAAGAAAAAGTAAGTCATTCATACTTGGCCCTTAATAAAGAAATATTTACAGAAGCAACTCCAATTTTATTTGATCCATTTTAAAGATTGTGAGTCACTGACCAACCAACTCTGCTGTGGTATCAGCACTGTCATACCTATGCACAATCCGGGTCATCCAGAGCCACACCTCAAACTGATGCAAATGGCCCCCACATCCAGAGTAGCTCATGGGATGTAAAAGCCTTGTCATATGGAATAGTGAAAGAAAGTCTGGAAAAGGATCCTGAAATTGTATTATCACAAAGGATCTCTGTATTTGCAGAGCCAATTTGTTACATAACTTTTCCATCTGCCTTATATAATTCCATGACTTTGTGAAATAGGTACTATGTCAAACATTTGAAAATGCAGGGTTCTGGAGTAGTGGTTCTCAATTCCGTGTGGATGTATACAAACCATATGTGAGAGGGGGCGCCTGGGTGGCGCAGTCGGTTAAGCGTCCGACTTCAGCCAGGTCACGATCTCCCAGTCCGTGAGTTGGAGCCCCGCGTCGGGCTCTGGGCTGATGGCTCAGAGCCTGGAGCCTATTTCCGATTCTGTGTCTCCCTCTCTCTCTGCCCCTCCCCCGTTCATGCTCTGTCTCTCTCTGTCCCAAAAATAAATAAACTTTGAAAAAAAATTTAAAAAAACAAAACAAACAAACAAAAAAAACATATGTGAGAGGACTGGTAAGGTAGTTGTTGCAAAGATCTTTTTTGAAGCCTTATATGTCCAGACCTCTATATGAGATCACTCATTTTCTCCTTCAAACAATCTTATAAGTAGTTACTCTCATTAATCTATTTCCATAGATGGAGAATCTGAGGCACAGGGAAGTTCAATACCTTGCCCAATGTCGCAGCTAGAAATGGAGAAGCCAGGAGTTCAAATCTCAAACCTTTTCTACCAATCATTTATGAATAATTTAACTTAAACATAGAGATGATTCAAGGTCAGTTCTATAAGAAGAGCATTTTGAACGTAGAATGGTGTTACCAGAGGCTGGTGGCAGGGGATGGGATAGTGATCAAAGGGTACAAAATTTCAGATAAAAGACAGACACCTTTGGAGATCTAAAGAATAGCATCGTGACTATTGTGTTCACTGAACTTATTATGGTAATCATTTGCAATATACATGTGTATCAAACCATCACACCTTAAACCTACACAATGTTATATGTCAGTTATATCTCAATAAAACTGGAAAAATAAATTCAAGATGATAATGATAATAATGTATAGTTAAAGTGATCTCGAGTGGTCTTACCACACACACACACACACACACACACACGGGAGACAAAAAACGATAAAAGGCAGCTATGTGAAGTGATGGATGTATGAATTAGTTTGATTTGGACAATCATTCACAATGTATATGTATATCAAAACATCATGTTGTATACCTTAAATATATACAATTTCTATTTGCCAAGAATAAATAAAAAAATACATGAGAAAGCTTGTCATTAGAAGTGAGAAACTTTTCTTTATTCTTCTTATCTCCTTAAACTTGTATTTCTGTTCCACTTTCTCCATAAAATTTTCTCTTGTTATATTTTTATTAATAAAATATATTTATCTATAACAATATCAGATTTTTTAAAAGGAGAATACCATTTACACTTTCATTCAAGTATGCTTATCTGAGTAGGAGGTTAAGCTAGGAATTATCCAAATCCAGTGGAATTATCATAGGAGTGCCTTTTTCAGTGAAAATTCTTTATCCATAGTTTTATGGAATAAAGTCCAGGAACCTATGGTGCGTAAAAGCAGAAAATACTTTTATTTCAGAGACAGCGTTTTCATATTATTAAAGTCTCTTTACCAGTAAAGAAACATTATCGTCCTTAACTGAGGTCCTCCAGTCTCCCGTACCAAAAATGAGACCTTAATGTTTCAAAGGAATCTTAATTCAAGAGCACGGCCACTGCTCCGAGGGTCGTGTCTACAGTCCCTGCTTTTAGTTTTGTTCTTGAGCCTCTGTACTCAAAAATATGTTTCCTTAGTCCATTTCCCATTCTCAGACCCATCCTTCTAAGATCCTCCAGATCTGCACAGATGTTTGCATCTTGAATTGTCACCCGCTACATCTCTGGATTGGTTGCAGCCACCATATCCTATGTTATCCTGGTACCATATGCTGGAAAATACACAGATCCTAAGGTCTTTTAGCCC